>NW_012106809.1:707422-709709 GCF_000951045.1 Mandrillus leucophaeus
CCCTTAGGTATGGCACCAGAGAGGTCTGTGGCCTCAAATGTCCTGCGTCCTCTCCCTGCCCCTTGCTGAGCCAGGTCCTTCGTATCTACAATGTCCTGGACATGAAGAACACGACCTGCCAGGACCTGCAGATAGAAGTGACAGTCAAAGGCCACGTCGAGTACACGAGTGAGTGTGGGGGTTGGGAGGCCTCGGGGCCTGGCAGGGGCTGGTGCAGGGAGCCAGGTGGCCATCCCAGCCCTCCTCACAATGCTTCCCTGTGCAGTGGAAGCAAACGAGGACTATGAGGACTATGAGTACGATGAGTTTCCAGCCAGGGACGACCCAGGTGTCCCTCTGCAGCCTGTGACACCCCTGCAGCTGTTTGAGGGTCGGAGGAACCGCCGCAGGAGGGAGGCGCCCAAGGTGGTGGAGGAGCAGGAGTCCAGGGTGCACTACACCGTGTGCATCTGGTGGGCGCCGGGAGCTGTCCTGGGCCAGGGGAGGGAGGGCAGGACCCAGGCTGGGGCTGGGCTTCTGGAGCCCGCGCAGGCAGAACCTGGACGACAGGTCACATCCCTCCACAGGCGGAACGGCAAGGTGGGGCTGTCTGGCATGGCCATCGCGGACATCACCCTCCTGAGTGGATTCCACGCCCTGCGTGCTGACCTAGAGAAGGTGTGGTCAGACCCCAGGGCAACCCCCTCTGCCCCGGTGCTGAGCCCTGTCATGTGCAGGGCCTGTGACCTGTGACCACCTCCCCTTTTCCACAGCTGACCTCCCTCTCTGACCGTTACGTGAGTCACTTTGAGACCGAGGGGCCCCACGTCCTGCTGTATTTTGACTCGGTGAGTGGGGAGAGGTGACGCAGGAAGGGACTCGATGGCACTGGGTGTACTGAGTGTGCGTTAGGAGGTTTCTCAGGAGACAGCTGTGTCAGCCGCCGATGCTCTTGGGGACTTGATGTCATCAGCGAGAAGGAGGAGGATGTGAGCCTGTGAGACACAGCAGAGTAAGGGGCAGACCTGCAGGTGGCAGGGGCCGGTGCCAGTCAGCGGGGACCCTCGGGGCTTGAGACGATGCTTCGTAAAGCCGGTTTTATTCAGCTTGAGGGGCTGCCTTTGTTTTTTTGTTTTTTAATATTAAAACTTCCTTTTTTTTAATATTAAAGTGTATTTTCTTTTACAAAGTGATGGTGGCCATAGATGACAGTTGTATTTGTCTTTTCACGGCCTTATTTGACTAAAATAGTTATCAACCCTCTTATAGCCTTCAAAACATTTTTATTTATTTAGTTATTAAAGACAGGGTCTCGCTCTGTTGCCCAGGCTAGACTTGAACTCCTGGCCACAAGTGATTCTCTGGCCTAGGCCTTTCAAAGTACCGGGTTTACAGGCCAGAGCCACCAAACATTTTGAGCCCTACCTTCAAAATGTTTTTTGAACATTTACTGTAACCTCTGGGAGAAAATGTGAGAAAGGTGTGGTGGCTTTCATTAGCCAGCTGTTTCTCGGTCAGGGAGACCCCTACCCAGTGTGTGCAGAGGGGCCAGCCCCCATCAGCTGGGGAAGCCTGGCTGACACATCTGGGTTGAACACAATGGAAAACACAGCCAGCAAGATTCCCGGAGAGGGAGCTGACGGCGCGGCAGCCCAGCTCAGGAGAGACACTGGCACGGCACCGTGTGGACTGGGCCCGCATGGGCATGAGGAGGGGTCAGGCCTGGGACCTGAGTCAGGGGGTCAGGCAGGATGACAGAACCTGCAGTTAGGTTATGGCAAATAAAGGAGGACTCAGTTGTATCCATGACAAAGTTGAGGCTGTCAGGAGGGTGAGTGGGTTTGGGGGCAGGCAGAGTGCCTTGGAGAACTTACGGGTCCTGCCAAAACCCTAATGCAGAGATGGAGCTGCAAGTGCAGGCTGAGAATCATCAGCCTGGAGTGGTTTAGTGGAAGGCAGGGAGTGGTTGAGGCCCCCACAGGGGAGCACTGAGAAAGCAAGTTCCGAAGGAGGGAACGTAAGAAATGACCAGCTCAGAACCAAGGGTGTTCCAGAAGCTAACCCTTAGCTTAGGGACAGTCTCACAGAGAACATGTCCATGATGCAAGACTCTGCTGAGGGCCTGGGGCAGTGAAGACTGGCGCAAGGTCACCCTCTGGGAAGTGAAGTCACCAGAGACCTTGCGGAGCAGCTTGGAGAGTTCTCTGAGTAGGAGGGTAACAGAATGTGAAGGACACTGGAGAGAAGGCCAACAGGAACCAAACAAAAACAGGCCAAGGAAATCCAGTATAGGGGGCTGCAGGGCCCA
>NW_012106809.1:709989-717834 GCF_000951045.1 Mandrillus leucophaeus
CTGGGGTAGTGTGGGGGGCAGAAAGCGCTGGGGCTCCCTGGGACTGAGGAGGCAGAACAGAGGGACCCGTGCCCTAACTCCTCTGTGTTCTCCAGAGCGCAGATGTTCTGTGTTTTATGGGGCACCAAGTAAGAGCAGACTCCTGGCCACCTTGTGTTCTGCTGAAGTCTGCCAGTGTGCTGAGGGTGAGACTGAGGGCCTGGGGCGGGGCAGTGGAGGCGAGATGGCCGGGGACCCCCCACACTGTCTGATGGGGCCCCCGACTTCAGGGAAGTGCCCTCGCCAGCGTCGCGCCCTGGAGCGGGGTCTGCAGGACGAGGATGGCTACAGGATGAAGTTTGCCTGCTACTACCCCCGTGTGGAGTACGGTCAGTCTTCCCACCGAGGCCCTGGCCTGACCCTCCCTTGGGGACTGGCTGTTTTGGCCTCTGTGGGTGTAGCCTGCCCCTCTTACAGGTCATGCAGGCAGCCTCTTTGCTCTGACACCAACTTCCTGCCCTCTCAGCCTGAAAGTAACTCACCTTTCTCCCTTCTCCTAACCCCCTCTTAGGCTTCCAGGTTAAGGTTCTTCGAGAAGACAGCAGAGCGGCTTTCCGCCTCTTTGAGACCAAGATCACCCAAGTCCTGCACTTCAGTATGAAGCGAACCGGAGAGGCGGGCAGGGCTGGGGGGAGACAGGGAGGCTGAGGTCTGGCTGAGGACCTGACCATCTGGAAGTGTGAAAATCCCCTCGGCGTGTCAGAAGCCCTGGGCTTGGCCATGAATAGGGAGGCAGTGGCATCTCTCTGGGGGGGCGGTGAAGGTGGAATGAGAGGAGCTACACAGAGCTGCTGGCCTGGGCTCGCCCTGCACCTTCTCTTCCTCTCTGACCCCTTTTGTGCACGTCATCCCCGCAGCCAAGGATGTCAAGGCCACTGTTAATCAGACGCGCAACTTCCTGGTTCGAGCGTCTTGCCGCCTTCGCTTGGAACCTGGGAGAGAATATTTGATCATGGGTCTGGATGGGGCCACCTATGACCTCAAGGGACAGTGAGTCATCTGATCCCCTCAGTCTCTTGCGCTCCCCATGCCTCGCCACCTAGGCCTTGCCCTTCAGAAGCCAGATGCCTGTGCTCTCTGTTCCCAACTGCCATCCTCCCGAGCCCTGCTGAATGCCCCTTTCCCCCCTGCAGCCCCCAGTACCTGCTGGACTCGAATAGCTGGATCGAGGAGATGCCTTCTGAACGCCAGTGCCGGAGTACCCGCCTGCGGGCAGCCTGCGCACAGCTCAATGACTTCCTCCAGGAATATGGCACTCAGGGGTGCCAGGTGTGAGGGCTGCCCTTCCGCCTCCCCCGGGAGGAACCTGAGCCTGGGAACCGTGAAGCTGGAAGCACTGCTGTCTCCGCTTTGCTGAACACAGCCTGGGACCAGGGCATATTAAAGGTTTTTGGCAGCAAAGCGTCAGTGTGTGTCGCTAGGGCCGAGAGCAGTGCCCCTCCGCATTGCAGTTCTGGGGCAGGCCAGGTTGACATAACCTCAGACCCTCTGAGCCCTGATGACCCTTGGGCTGTCCAGCTCTGTCAGACCCTCCCTGATGACCACCCGCTAGGAGTCTAGTGCTTCACAGGACCACCCCGAGCAGAACTGGGACCCAAGAGCCTGCCCCCCAAGGACCAGAGTCCATGCCAAGGCCACCCTTCAGCTTCCAAGGCCCTCCACTGCCCGGCTGTAGCCAGTCACCACGGCCTCAGACAGGGCTTGTGCTCAGCTGACACCTCTGACACAGCTCTTCTGCCTCATGAGGTGTTGTCCAGCCACACCTCCCCGACTCTGTCCTCGTGCTGCTGGTGGTTCAGAGGTCTGTGGATTTTGGCTGAGTTCTGGGCCATTGAAAGCCTCGTGACGCTTGGTTGTTATCAGTGGCGTGAGGTGACGTTCCCGGAGTTGTGCGATCCTCAGGTCCGGTAGTGTCTTCTTCCAGTTACTGGTTTCAAACAAGCCAAAAGTCTGACTGTGCTGTTTGTGAATCCTCTGAGGAAGCTGCTGTTCTCTATTGGGACAACCCACTCCCGATGGTTAATGTGGGTTCTTTTCTATTTCCTAGGTGTCTCAACTGGGTTGAGAAATAAAGGGAAAGAGTACAAGAGAGTGAAATTTAAAGCTGGGTGTCCAGGGAAGATATCACATGTCGGCAGGATCTGTGATGTTCTCCGAGCCATAAAACCAGCAAGTTTTTATTAGCGATTTCAAAAGGGACGGGAGTGCACGAATAGCGTGTGGGTCACAGAGATCACATGCTTCACAAGGTAATAAAATATCACAAAGCATGTGGAGGCAGGGTGAGATCACAGGACCACAGGATGTGGCAAAATTAAAATTGCTAATGAAGTTTCGGGCATGCATTGTCATTGATAACATCTTATCAGGAGGCAGGGTTTGAGAGCAGACAACCTGTTTGACCAAAATTTATTAGGCGGGAATTTCCTTGTCCTAAATAAGCCTGGGATTGCTACAGGAGACTGAGGCTTATTTCATCCCTTCAGCTTCGACCATAAAAGGTGGTCGCCTTAGGGGGGCCATCTATAGACCTACTCTCAGGGTGCATTCTCTTTCTCAGGGATGTTCCTTGCTGAGAAAAAGAATTCAGCGATATTTCTCCTATGTGCATTTGAAAGAAGAGAAATATGGCTCTGTTCCGTCCTGCTCACCGGCAGTCAGTTTAAGGTTACCTCCCTTGTTCCCTGAACGTCACTGTCATCCTGTTCTTTTTTCAAGGTGCCCAGATTTCATATTGTTCAAACACATATGCTCTACAAACAGTTTGTGCAGTTAACACAATCATCACAGGGTCCTGAGGCGGCATATATCCTCCTCAGCTTACGAAGAAGATGATGGCATTAAGAGATTAAAGTAAAGACAGGCATAGGAAGTCACAAGAGTATTGACTGGGGAAGTGATAAGTGTCCATGAAATCTTCACAATTTATGTTTTGAGACTGCAGTAAAGACAGGCGTAAGAAATTATAAAAGTATTAATTTGGGGAACTAATAAATGTCCATGAAATCTTCACAATTTATGTTCTTCTGCCGTGGCTTCAGCCGGTCCCTCTGTTCGGGGTCCCTGACTTCCTGCAACAGTTCTCCTGGGGTCCACCCTCCACACCCTGCCTGCCTAGCTTACCCCCATTTAGTGGCACACTTGGGGTCTTCAGAGATGGCTCCGAAATGTGTCCAAAGAAGATTGCTGAGTCAGTTTCCGTAGAGGTCACAACAGTTCAGCAGCCTGCCATCCAGTCATTCAACAGAAATTTGGGAAACTTTCACTTCATGCCCTGTGCCAGGTGCCACAGAGACAGCTACTTACTCACTGCAGGGCTCATCGCTGGGGAGACAGATAAGCGGACGGGCAGTCCCCAAACTCTGTGAAAGATGTGATGTCAGGGAGCAGTGCGGGCCTGTGCGGCATCTAACCAAGTCAGGGGCATTGCCGGGCAGGGACAGGGAAGGCTTCCTGGAGCAGGTGGCCTCCAAGTGGGGCTCTGAAGACTGAGAAGGAGCCAGGCAAAGAGCAGGGGTAGGTGAGAGCATCTGGCACAGAAAGAGAATATACAAAGGCCCGGAGGCCGGGGGCAGAACAGGGTACCTTTGGGGACATTGCATGTAACTGACCACATTTGGAGTTTGGATTTGAAAGTGGTGGAAGAGATGGAGATGGTGAGACAAGTAGTAAGCACGCCAGCCTTCCAGGTGAGCTCCTTTCCGATGAGCGCTCTCTTATCCCATGGAACGTTGAGAAGTCTGGACCTTTCCCACTGTGGCAGACGTTTCCTGAGGCTCTCGCATACGTGGCCTATGGTTGACCATTGAATCTTTCTCCCAATAGCTGGTCACCATGGTGGTGGCACAAGCCCATTTTCCAGAGCCAGGGATTCAGTTGCAGCAAGACATGGCCCTGTCTGGGAGGTCAACATGAAGAAGGCAGTGGCTGTCATTGTCCAACCCCAGAAATCCCAATCCTGTTTCCTCCGTCTCTGTCCTGATCGTGGATTCAGCAGCAGTGAGCTCACCAATGTAGTGGGTGGCACAGCCAGGATCTTGACTCCGGCTCTGCAGCAGCACAGTCTGGAAAAGCTCTGAGGGGACAGAGATCCCCACTGTTCCCTGGGTCTGGCTACAGAGCCAGAAATGGGGGGGAAGGCATGGGCCTGGGTCGCCTCTGACCACTCACGTACCATCCAGGAGGCCCTGGCCTCTCACTGAACCCTGCCACTCCTCTTTGGCATGGCCTCTTCCCAAACCCCCAAACTGCCTCCCTACCCACAAAAGTGGTCTCTGAGTATCACAGTTCAGTGTGACCCCCACCCCTTATGGCTTCAGTTCCCCAAATAGGGCTGGACCCCTGATCCTGATCCAGCTGTGGCTATCCAGCCCCTTCCTGGGGACTTTGGACTTTGAGGGGGGCATGCCCAGGTGTGCTGGGAATCCACACTCTCCCTGGCTGGACCTAAAACCTGTGGACTCTAGTCCCGAGGGCAGTCGTGTTCTGCCTGTGCCTGGAAACACAAGAAACTTGACTGCAGAGAGAAGAAAGAGGAGAGAGAAACAGCGCGAGGAAACTGCCCGTCTCCGAGGCTTTTTCTGTTCCTTGGCTTTCTAAGGCCAGTGGAGTCCCCTCCCCTGCTTTCTTATTCCCGAGTTCTGTGAAATTCCCCAATCCTTACTTTTGATCTCAAACCAGCTCAAGGTGGTCTGTTTTCCTTTCAACCAAAGAAAGGTGCTCCTGGTGGCTAAAGGTACATATTCTACAGCTAGATTTCCAGGCTGGAATCCTGCCCTCCACAACATGCGAACGACACCCGTGTTGCATATAGAGCGTATCTGTGAAGAATTGAGTTAGTGCCCCCAAAGTGCTTAGAACAGCGTCTGGTACATGCGAGTACCCCGCAGCGGGAAACCACCTCCTTCTTGGTCTTCTGGGCACTTTTGAGAGTGAAAGGAGGCACTAATAGCAATCACACTGTGTACACTGGAATGCCCCAGGCAAACCAGGCTTTAGCGGTATTCCTCTATCTGTAGGTTAAACTAACAAAACACCCACACAAATCACATTTCGTTCTTCAGGAAGGCATATTAGGCAGGACTGCCATTTTCTCGCTGAGACAAACATCATGCCAGTAAACTGGCCCACAGTGGGGCGGCAGAGGGAGAGGGCCCAGGTGGGGGCGGACACCGTTGCCTGCACAGTTGATGTGGAGCCAGAAAGCTGACTCTGCCTGCAGGAAAAAGGTCAGGGTTGCATTTCCCTTCCTTGCTTCTTGATGGATGATCCATTTTTTGAAATACGGATGTCCCAAGGCCAATGAGACTGGTCCCATTCCAGTAAAGGGCCACTCTGTGGGCGGGACAGTGGGAAGGGACCCGAAGGTGGGGTCAAGGGAGGCCCCAAAACAGTCTACACAGCAGGAGGGATGGCCGGGGCTCTAGAGCTATAAGTGGCCCCTCGGGGCCCTGACGGGCGTCTTGCCATGCTGTTCCTGGGGCTGCTGCTGCTGCTTCCCCTGCTGGCTGGCACCCGCCTGCTGTGGAACTGCTGGAAGCTCAGGAGCCTCCACCTCCCGCCTCTTGTCCCGGGCTTCCTGCACCTGCTGCAGCACGACCTCCCCATCTATCTGCTTGGCCTGGCTCAGAAATTCGGGCCCATCTATAGGCTCCACCTTGGGCTGCAAGGTGAGAGCCTGTTCTCGCTCTGGCCCTCACCATAGGAGGGCGGAGGGGGCGGAGAGGGTCCTCTCCCTCCGCTGACGCTGCTTTGGCTGTCCCCCAGATGTGGTGGTGCTGAACTCCAAGAGGACCATTGAGGAAGCCATGGTCAAAAAGTGGGCAGACTTTGCTGGCAGACCTGAGCCACTTACCTGTGAGGGCTGGGGGAATTTTTCTTTCTTAAAATTTTTTTTTTTTTTAAATTTTAGAAATGGGGTCTTGCTATGTTGCCCAGTCTGGTCTTGAATTCCTGGTCTCAAGTGATCCTCCTACCTCAGCCTCAAGTGGGAGCCACCTTTGGGGGCTCCCCCAATCCAGGTCCCTGGAGGCTGTTGGGGGGCATATCTTGGGGGGAGGAAGCAGGGGTTGGGGAGGCAGAAGAAGGTCAGGCCCTTGGCCTCCTTGGCCAGTTCCCACCCTCCAGCCCCCAACTCCTCCTGCAGACAAGCTGGTGTCTAAGAACTACCCGGATCTGTCCTTGGGAGACTACTCTCTGCTCTGGAAAGCCCACAAGAAGCTCACCCGCTCAGCCCTGCTGCTGGGCATGCGTGACTCCATGGAGCCCGTGGTGGAGCAGCTGACCCAGGAGTTCTGCGAGGTAAGGCTGGGCTCCCGAGGCCACCTCAGGTCAACCTCACCTCTCGAAGTAGCTCCCGCCCTGCCCGCTGCACACTGGCCTGCTGAGCTCCCGTTCCTTCTCCACAGCGCATGAGAGCCCAGGCCGGCACCCCTGTGGCCATTGAGGAGGAATTCTCTCTCCTCACCTGCAGCATCATCTGTCACCTCACCTTTGGAGACAAGATCAAGGTGGCTCACAGCCCCTCCGGCCACCCCCAGCCCCTCCCTGAGCCTCTCCTTGTCCTGAACTGAAAGCACGCCCTCCTTTTCTGGCAGGAGGACAACTTAGTGCCTGCCTATTACAAATGTATCCAGGCCCAGCAGGTGACTCCTGAGGGTTGGGGATGAGTGAGGAAAGCCTGGTCCCAGCGAGGTCCTGGCCGGCCGCTAACTCCAGCCCCCTTCAGCATCTCCGGCTATGACATCCCTGAGGGCACAGTCATCATCCCGAACCTCCAAGGCGCCCACCTGGATGAGATGGTCTGGGAGAGGCCACATGAGTTCTGGCCTGGTATGTGGGGGGCCAGGGGCCTGCTGTGAAATGGTGGCGGAGGCTGGTCCCCGCAGCCGCTGAACGCTTCCCCACCCACCTGTCCACCCGCCCGCAGATCGCTTCTTGGAGCCAGGCAAGAACTCCAGAGCGCTGGCCTTCGGCTGCGGGGCGCGTGTGTGCCTGGGAGAGCCCTTGGCGCGCCTGGAGCTCTTCGTGGTGCTGACCCGACTGCTGCAGGCCTTCACGCTGCTGCCCCCAGGGGACCCCCTGCCCTCCCTGCAGCCCCTGCCCCACTGCAGTGTCATCCTCAAGATGCAGCCTTTCCAAGTGCGGCTGCAGCCCCGGGAGTTGGGGGCCCACAGCCTGGGCCAGAGCCAGTGACGGAGCAGGACGGATGCCAGCCGCATGCCTCAGTTTCTCCTTTATTGCTCCCGTACGAACCCCTCCCCCCACTGTAAACATAGTGCTGCGAGATCGCTGGCGGAGAAGGCTTCCTCCACCAGCCGGGTGGTGAAGGCCCCTGGCTCTTCTCTCGGGGCGACCCCTCAGTGCTCGGCAGTCTTACTGGGGTGCGAGAGAGGTGGGCAGCAGCTCAGCCTCCCCCGGCTGGGGAGCGAAAGTTTCTTGGTCTCAGTTTCATCTCCGTGAAGGGCACCGAGAACTCGAAGCCCTTCCAGTAGTACCAGCTCACTCCCTGGGAAAGGGGTTGTCAAGAGAGTCAAAGCCGGATGTCCCATCTGCTCCTCCCGTTTCCCTTAAGGAGGTGGCTCCGAGCACTCAACCAACCTCCCCACACAGCTCCCCTCCTGACCCTCCACCACAGAGGACTGAGGCTTAATCCTGAGCTGGCCCTTTCCACCCAATAAATCACCTCCAGCTCCCTCTGTGAGGCTGGCACGATTGTTCCGTTTCACCCAGCCGCTCAGTCCCTTGCCTGTTACACTGTGGGGCTGAAACCTAGGCAGGCCGAGCCCCAGCCACCCCGGCTCTGTG
>NW_012106810.1:0-1862 GCF_000951045.1 Mandrillus leucophaeus
TTCTGTTGACCAGCAGCCTTACTGATAGCATAAACAGTAGATTAACACTTATATTGTATATTATATGTAATTATAAATATATTACGTTCTTACAATAAGTAAGGTAGAAAAATTGTTATTAAGAAACTCGTAAGAAAGGAAAATATATTTACTACTCATTAAATGGAGGTGGATCATAATAAAGGTCTTCATTTGCATCTTCATGTTGAGTATGTTGAGGAGGAAGAGGAGAGTTTGATCTTGCTATCTCAGGGTTAGCAGAGACTGAAGAAATTTTGCATGTAAATGAACCTGTGCAATTCAAACTCATGTTGTTCAAGGGTCACCTCTGTGTGTGCGTGTGTGTGTGTGTGTGTGTGTATCTACATATATATGTATTCAGTTTTCTTTATGATATTAGTAATCATATTTAAAATACACATTATCAAGACAAGTAGAGAAAAATATCTCTCAGAGTTTGTTATAATTTCACATAGGTATTTAATGGATAAGATCATTGTTTTTGATACTAAACTGAATGATATTTAACTTAATTGGAAGTCTTTACACCTTCAACTTGAGATAATTAACAGTCTAATCACAGTTTCTGAGGATGAAGAAGCTTGTGTAAGGTAGGGGATAAATCACCTCACAAGGCAAAATCTTCATTATATCTACATCAGAGTTAACAGTCATTCAAATTATGGCTGGCATTTCAGGACTGCTTCATGCTCCAACCCCCTTTATATACTGGATAATTATATCTGAATACTATGTTATATTCATATGACATTAATCTTTATCAGATTTTCTAAACCAAATAAAATTTAGTGCTTGAATAGAAAAAATAATTTATCCACTATGTAAAACAAATGACTCATACAGAGCTACTAAATAGCTGTATTCTTGATAATAAAAATGATTCTGTAATTAACACTAGCAGTTAGGTAAACAAAAGTTTATTTACCTGATATAATTCTGTATAAAATTCTCATTGTGAAAATCTTCTATTTTAAAAAATAATTCTATTTACTGGAATTTTCAGAAAGCCTTGGTAAGGTAAATGAACTTACTTCAAATGTGTAAATGCTCAATTCATAAGAAACAAGAGCTACTACATGATTAGTAGAAATATAAAAAGTCCTGAAAAGAATGATGAAAATTACATTTTATACAATTTTGACTTTAGGTAAAAAAAAAGGAGTAAAGAAAAACTGACACATGTCAAACTTCAAGACGTAAAAATACACAGTGATCAAGAAACGAAAAGCCTATTGTATGATTAATATGATTAATTAGTATAAATATGAAGACTATTATTGCATTTTAACATCTATCCAAGTTTTCTACTTACTGGTATATGATTCACTTGATGGTATTGAGGAACCATCCTAAAAGAAAAAGAATTAAGTATACCTCTGTTTATCTATCTATCTATCTATCTATCTATCTATCTATCTATCTATCTATCTTTTTTTATATACATGATTATATCTTGCAAGTTTCCAAAAATTCCATCAATCAAGATTGCTCATTAAAACATACTTGCTTTGTGAAAAATATATAGACCTATAATAAAATGATTCTACAATGACCTTCCTATTAACTATTGACCAATACATTACAACACATAATTGGGCATGAAAATCATCAAAAGAAATCAAGAAATTCATCCTTTTTAATTTTTACTATTATTTCCCTAACTATTGTACTTGATTAGTTTTATTCCAATAGCAGTATTTTAACAGAAGGGATACTTCTATTCTAGAACTGGACTGTACAATATGAGAGTCCTTAACCACATGTAACTATTTTTCTTTAACTTAAATATAAAATATAAAAAACTTAAACTTGCATTCTCATCCACAATAGCCACATTTCAA
>NW_012106810.1:5412-6025 GCF_000951045.1 Mandrillus leucophaeus
AATTTGATTATTCAGTAAAACTACAAAATGAATAATGATTTAAACCTAAGGACAATATAAAGTAAGAAGTTTTAAAAGTATTTATAAATATAAATTTTAAAATTTATAATTATACATTTCAAATGGGTAAATATAAATCAATATTATATTTATATTTGATCTAATATTGATTAGAGTCCCTAGGGGATTTAAAGTATATATGTAAATACAATATATAAAATCCAAATAAAAACAGTTTATAATTAGAGGAAATTGACAATCTCTAACCCAGCAGTTATTTTTAAATTAAACATACACACCTACTCATATTACTATATACTAAATATTTTGAAATCTTTGATATAAAATGTCTAGGTAAACAACTAACATATTTATTTAAGAAGCCATAGAAAGACTGACATGATTCAATATCAAGAATAAGTGTGTTTTTACAAGGAATTTTATTTTTTTCTTAACTTTACTTTTACCTTTTCCAATGTAAATCTGAAATTATTTATACCAGCTAAAAATTTTAACGTATTTTTAAAGATCACAGTTTTCAATGCTAGTGTTTTAAAACATGTCTAAACCAGAGAAAAAAATGACAGATTTGTAATTCATAAATGTATTTTAA
>NW_012106811.1:0-329 GCF_000951045.1 Mandrillus leucophaeus
GTGGTTTCTCATGAGCCACGGGAAGAGGCATTGGAAGAAGCTTGCAGCTGTGGGACTGTGCAGAGCCCACCGTCAGCCAGATTTGTACTAGTTAGGATTCCTGTGGTTGCAAAGTCCTAGATGGGTTTACAAGAAGGGCAAGGTAATAGGACCAGAGGGGTTGCTGAGCATCTAGACCATATGGGCCAGGCTGCACTCAGGTTCCTCATCTATGTTCTTCTCCATTTCATTCTGCAGTTTGGTGACCAAGTCTTGAATCATGGTTCATGCATATTCATATAATACATGTGCTTCTATGATACATATTTATTATTAATATATAATTAGTT
>NW_012106811.1:5179-6704 GCF_000951045.1 Mandrillus leucophaeus
GTTCATGTTATATTCACCTTGTACCTTGGGATTTGCTTTTGTTTTTAAGATTTGAATCATGGACACTTTCTTATGTCATCAAATAATTTTTGAAAACCTGACTTTTTAGAAATCCAATTTTTCAAATTTTACTGCACAGTGTTTAATTTTATAAGGTTACACATTTATTATTGGGTTTTTTTTGTTGCCTAAGTTTTATATAAATGATTCAATCATAAATACGTATATGTAAACATTTGTGTATGTCTCCAATTATTTCATAAGTTTATTTTATAAGTAAACAAATAAATTTATGTAATGAATTCCTATGAAATTCTGACTTTATGAAATTTATTCACGAATTGCTCTGACAAAGCTCTGAGGTTTTCAAGGTCTTGAAGTTTGTGGTCCGATTGCTTGCCTGAAAAATTTACCAATTTATACTCTCATTACACAGACAGTTTGATAAAGAAAACTACCTATTTGTCTCATGAGAAATCAAACTTTATAAGCAAAGGAGAGATATACAGTCTCAGAAGACTTTGAATCTTGGAGGAAGTGAGTTTTTAGAAGGATGGCCTGAGAATATGTGCCTGCCTTTACATTCTAAATCAAAGATGTGGCTGATTGGATTAAAAACAGAAAAGAGATATAAATTTGGGTAGCAAAGTAGTTGCTTAGACTTAGAAGATGGGGAATTTCTTACTTGGAGTTAATTAGCTAAAGATTAAACCTTAGAAGGAAAGATAAAGGATTTATATTACTTTCTCTCTGTCTGTCTCTCTCTCTCTCAAACTCAACAAGCAGCTAAATACCAAAGTAATCACTTTTAGGAATGCAAAGGAGAGACAAGATCCATTATCCAGTAGACGAATATGAATAACGGGACATATGGCCAGGGAGGCACTTTTCTCAAATCTCATGAAAAGAAAAGGATTACTTAACTTCAAGAGGACAGAACAATTTTGGGAAAGGAGACAGAGAGAGCACAAAGTGTGTTTAAAGCAAGGAGGCAAAAATGTTGCTGAGCCCCTACGAACAACTGTGCAGCTCTCCCCTCCAGAGGGTAATAATGAGTGGGAAACAAGGACATAAGATTGTTGGGGGCAGGAGCAGCACCTGGTCATTGACGGGATGGTGTCAGTGCTCAGAACTTAGAGATTCTCCGTGAAATACAGGCAGAAAAAAAATAGGGGGAAAGGACATTAACAAATAACAGACATTAAAGAGCAAGTGATGATAGCGTGAAAAGAACTAAGGTGGTTAAATGAAGAAATAAACGACACAACATTAATTTCTTATGACTGCTGTAATAAAGTCCCTCAAAATTGGTGGCTTAATGCAATACAAATTTATTATGTTACAGTACCGGAGGTCAGAAGCCCTGAACGAGTCTCTCTGGGCTGAAATCAAGGTGTCGGCAACGCTGCCATCCTTCTGAAGACCCTGGAGAGAATTGGCTGTGGGTCTTTCCCAGCCTCTAGAAGCCCCGCATTCCTTGGCTCATGGTGGTGCGTCATTCCAGCCTCTGAGCTGTCTGCACATC
>NW_012106812.1:0-397 GCF_000951045.1 Mandrillus leucophaeus
GTTTTGTCTGTGCATGAAGTGTAAGGTTCAAAACTCAGATGGCAGATGGCATTTTTTACAAGGTTTAGGTTCCCAAGTCCTAGGAAGATATTTAATTTCGTAAGTCTGTTATCATTTGAGAAATAGTAATAATGATAAATTTTTATTATATAATTTTTGTGAAAAATTTAATACAAATTAAATTCCACACATTATGTGTGAAATACAGTATGTTGTCTTGGTAAATATATATATACATAAAAACAGTTATTATATAATTATTGTATACTTCTGCTATGGTTTTTACAGAGCTTATCTATTGCTTAAGTGAATTCCTCAAATACATTTTATATCTGAAGTTTTTGGGGTCTAGCAAGTTTTGGTTTTGCTAACTCATGTATGATGGCTGGTATATTAG
>NW_012106812.1:3642-5678 GCF_000951045.1 Mandrillus leucophaeus
TATTTACATATATGTCTATGCAAATATATAATCTATCATCTATGTATGTATCTATCATAAGAGATAAAGTAGAGAGTAATAAATATTTTATTACTTTGTTGATGAAAAATGACCACAGCATAATATTAGTTGTTTGAAACACATTCTATCAATTTACTTCCTGAAGTTTTCACAAACGTTGATTGTGAGATAGAATAAAAATATAAATGACATATTATCAAATGACTTGGTTAGATTTTGAGATACATTTTTTCTGGTAATCCAGTAGCTAAAGGAATAGGGAATAGTGCTATCTGAAACAGCATGATATTATCCAGAACACAGCTGCACATTCTAATATTTTACTTATGTTATTAGACATATATAATGTTAAATGTTGCATTATGTCAATGAAATGTTTTCAAAAATACTTTTGAAAAATAAGTGTTCTTCATAGAATCACTGTTTTTCTTTTAGTTTATTTTATTCCATGGCATTTATCATTATATTTTGTAATTTAATTAAAAGATGCCAAATTAGATGGCAGACAGGTAAAAAATGAAATTTAGTGGCTGGTAATACATGACGGTTTTTCTATTAAAACTAATAAGTTTTATGAGTGATGGGACGATTAAATGGCTATGTTAAAATTTATATGAATAATCAATTCATTGGGTGCAGGTCATGCAGTATAGATTTTAATGATTTGACGTGACAATGTTAATGGAGTAATTCTACTTACAAGCCCATCTTGATCTATTCATTCTATAAATAGTTGACTAGCCCTATTAATCAAGCCTCCTGCTAGATAAAGCCTTATGTATTGGAAACCACAGCCCTCAATAATTGAAAACCTAGATGAATATTGAATGTTAGTGGGTTAAAGTTGAAGAAAATAAGAAAAGGGAAGGAGATGTGAGCATGGCTCTAATGTGTATTTGGAAGACGAGAGTACTTGCTCAAAACATCTTTCACAATACTCAGCTAAGTCGTAAGTTAAATAACTCTCTAAACTAGGAGGGAATAAACACCGGTTTTAGGTATGCATGCATTTGTGTCGTTGTGGTTTTTGTTGTCACTTAACCAAAAACATGTGCTTCAGTTTGGTTGGTATGTTTGACATTAACTTTATATTTCCAATTATTCTCAGATCTGTTTAAATATTCTAACTGATTCATAAATCTTTCATGGTATGTATATATATATTGTGTATTTGTGTGTGTGTGTAGCTACATGGCGGAATACATATATACTCGAAGTGTGGCAATATGTAAGTTGATAATAAAAAAAATGATTTTACAACATAATTACTTTACTAAACATAGCCTTTAAGTTTTTTATTTTTTGCAAATATACAAGGTTGGTAAACTCAGAATAATAATATTATCAATTGTAATTGTCATATACACTTCGATTCTCCATCCATAAAAAATACCTTCCTATCTGACATCACGCACTTCATTATTTTTTCTTTTATGAATTATGGATAGTATATTTACTAGCTTCATTACACTCAATAAGCAATTATATTTATTAAGCTTGTCTTCGAGCCGATCACTCCTATTATAGCAATAAAACAATTCTTTGCATATTTTTTAAATTTAGTAATTTTTTTGATGAAAAATGAAAAAGAATAGAATTGTAAATTACAACAGAGTGAAATATGTAATAGGTGAACAATATTGCATTAATTTCCCAGAAGTCACACAAAAGATGCTTGCTACTTATGATTATCAAGAGGTTTTAAATGTAATTGAAAACTCAAATGTTCCAAAGAATATTCAAAATAAAACCAAGAAAAATTACAGGAAATGGAATTTTGTATGTGATTGTGTATGTGTGTGTGTGTGTGTGTGTGTGTGTGTGTGTATTATGTGTAATTTTAGCCTTGCTTTTAACTTGGTGGTAAGAGAAAAAGATTTTGCCATATTTGCACCATTTTTGCCAACACTTCTAATTTTTTTCCTTTTAACTATTATTAAATATTTAGGATTAAAAAATTCCAGAATTATCTACACAGATAAAATATGTTAAGCAATGGATCATGATGCTATTGA
>NW_012106813.1:0-360 GCF_000951045.1 Mandrillus leucophaeus
ATTTATAGTACATGGGAGGATGTGTATAGGTTATATGCAAATATTACACCATTTCATGTAAGGGATTATATAATGTATTTTTATATTATATATAAATATATATTATATTAAAATATAAAATATTTTAAAACATATGTACAAAATTTATATAAAGTATGTGTTCAGATATAAGCAGGCAAGTATATACTCATATCTCCCCTCATTCCCCCATTTTCTTAGATAAATGGTAACATTCCATATATACTTTTCTTCACCTGATTTTTTGTTGTTGTTGTTGTTGTTGTTGTTTTGTTTTGTTTTAGATGGAGTCTCGCTCAGTCACCCAGGCTGGAGTGCAGTGGCATGATTTCGACTCACTGT
>NW_012106813.1:3095-3792 GCF_000951045.1 Mandrillus leucophaeus
TGCTGGTTGTTGCCCAGGCTGGTCTCAAATTACTGAGCTCAGGCTATCCACCCGCCTCGGCCTCCCAAAGTGCTAGGGTTACAGACATGAGCCACTATGCCTGGCCAATAACTAATTATTGATTTATCAGCTTTATTTATGATCTATTTATTTGCTATTATAATGGATGAGGATTTATCTCATATTATATCATGTTACCTCCACCATCCTCTCTCAATTTTTGTTAATTATATTATACTATTTTAAATTTATCTGTTGGCTGTCTTTTAAAACTTTAAATTGTATATATTTTATATACACATGCATATAATTTTTTGTATATATGTATGTATTTTAAAAGTATACTTTTTTTGAGATAGGATCTTGCTCTGTCACCCAGGCTAGAGTTCAATGGCGCGATCTTGGCTCACTGCAACCTTGGCACCCTGGGCTCAAGCGATCTTCCCATCTCAGCCTCCCAAGTAGCTGGGACCACAGGTGCGCACCACCATGCCCAGCTAATTTTTTTGTATTTTTAGTAGAGATGGGGGGGGTCTCACCATGTTGCCCAGGCTGGTCTCGAACTCCTGAGCTTAAGAAATCCGTCTACCTCGGCCTCTCAAAGTGCTGGGATTACAGGCATGAGCCACGGTGCCTGGCCTAAAATTATATATATATATATATGTGTGTGTGTGTGTGTGTGTATATATATATATAT
>NW_012106814.1:0-1762 GCF_000951045.1 Mandrillus leucophaeus
TTTTTTTTTTTTTTCCTGAGGCTCTAGCATATTAAAAATGACGAAATACCAAAAGAGACCTACAATGATTATATATTGTTTACAATTAACATAGGCCTTTGATAAAAAGTATAATAAAAGTAAGTATGCTAGTCATCACAGCTACAAATCATGAAAGATATGAAATCAGAGTACACATATGAAAGACAAAAATGTAAATTTTTATGATGAATATGTTTGTCTTTTAATCCTGTCATTATCTTTGTGGTTGTATGTAATGCCGCAATAAAAGATCAGGCTAAAAATCTATAATGAGTCCCTTTGTGAATAAGAAGTCAGGGTCAAACAGTCTTCGTTTGCCATCTCCTCTGCCCTCCTTGTTTTAAGTTCTGCTCATGGGGTTTTCCAAGCAGACTGTAGCCCAGTTTAAAGGAATGACTGTGTCTTATGAGTTGTGGGGCAAGAGGTTGAGGGGAACAAGAGTGGGACTTTGACTGGATCTGTAGTGGAATGGCACATACTACAAGTCAACAGGATGGAGGAGGCAAGTTCAGAGAGGATGACATAAAGCAGGGAAGGGTAGAAAGATGCCATAAGTTCGGGCAGATGCTCAGAGCAGACCCTTGTACCTGGTCTATCCACCCTGGAGTGAGCCTGGCAGCCCACAGAACTGAGATAGGAATTGGCAGTCATAGTCTCCAAGACAACAGGCCACATGACCCCACCGATAACACAGGAGACAGTAAACAACAGGTCACAAGATCCTGCTGCTAAGAGGATAACAATAAAGAAACCAGGCTGGGGGCAGTGGCTCATGCCTGTAATCCTAGCACTTTGGGAGGCTGAGGCAGGCAGATCATTAGGTCAGGAGTTCAAGACCAGCCTGACCAACACGGTGAAACCTCATCTCTATTAAAAATACAGAAATTAGCCAGGCGTGGTGGTGCACACCTGCAGTCCCAGCTATTCGGGAGGTTGAGGCAGAAGAATCGCTTGAACCTGGGAGGGGGAGGTTGCAGTGAGTCAAGATCTCACCACTCCACTCCAGCCTGGGCGACAGAGCGAGACTCTGTCTCAAAGTAAATAAATAAATAAATAAACCATCTAGAACCAAGGTGGAATGAAAGTGACCTTCACTATTCATTATCCACAAATTATAATTCATTAGCATGCTAAAAAACATGTCAGGGCCATGACAGTGTACAATTGCCATGGCCACTCTCAGAAGTTACCCTGAATGGTCTAAACCGGGGAGAAAACCCCAGTTCTGGGAGTTCTCTGCCCCTTTTTACAAAAAACTTATGCATAATCCATCCCTTATTCAGCATATAATCAAGAAATAACCACAAATATAACCAGTGAGCAGCCCACAGTGCTATTCTGCCTGTGGGGTAGCCCTACGTTGCTTATGGAGCAGTCTTCCCTTTGTTCCTTTATTTCATTCATCTTCCTCTTACTTTCTTCTGTCAGATCGCTTTTGACTTCTTTCTTGTGTGAAGCCAACCACACAAGGTCCCCCAGACTGAACCCCACTTTTGGATGTGCAGAAGGGATGGGTTGGCTGAACTTTTCTACTCCCTTCTCTATGCAATTCATGAGCTCATCGCCAAGTTTCATTCTTGTATTTCACTTTTTTAAGGTCTTTTCTACTAAGTCTTAACAATCATTATGTTTTTGAATTTTTTTTTAAATTATTGTACTTTAAGTTCTAGGGTACATGTGCACAACATGCAGGTTTGTTACATATGTATACATGTGCCATGTTGGTGTGCTGCACCCATTA
>NW_012106814.1:3471-3835 GCF_000951045.1 Mandrillus leucophaeus
CCACCATTGCCAAATTTAGCCATGGGACACCTATACTTCTTATGAGTGATTTTTATTCTCCCTCTTGTTTGAGATCAATTTTTCTCCAATCTCTTCATCTTTCCATTTGAACACCTACAGAATTTTTCAAGACTCTTCTCGACTTCATGAATTTGAATGTTATAATATTCATGGTTTCTAATGCAGAATGTAATTAAAAACAGTCTACATTTGTCTTCTTTTTAAAGGTTAATGTGTTTGTTATAAAATAATTTAAAATATTAAAATATGATAAGTATAAAAACCATAATAATACACAGAATAGGAAATATATTTATCACACATATAAGAAAATGTTGAAGAAAGTGCAAAATTATTTGAATAT
>NW_012106815.1:0-3454 GCF_000951045.1 Mandrillus leucophaeus
TTAAAAACTAGAAATCAATGAACAATATGACAGGAACAAACCTCTCATAACAATATTATCCTGATTGTAAATGAAGCATATGTGAGTTAAAAGATATAGATTGGCAGAATGGATTAAAACAAACAAACAAACAAATAAAAACATAATCCAACCACACGCTGCTTACAAGAAACTCACCTTTCCTCTAGACATGTACAGACTAAAAGCAAAAGGGTGGTAAAAGGTATTCCATGCAACAAAAATCAAAAGCTGGAGGAATATATATCAGAAAAAAACAGATTGATTGTAAGTCAAAACCAGTAAAAGAAGACAAAAGTCATTGTATAATGACAAATGGATTAATTCAGCCAAAGGATATAACAATTCAAGATACGTAGTCACTCAACACTGCAGCACCCAGATTCATAAAGCAACCTAGACCTAAAGATAGAGACCGACAGCAATACAATAATAGTGGAGAACTTCGACATCCTACTCATAGCATGAGACAAAAATTCAACAAAGAAATATAGGACTTAAACTAGACTTTAAACCAAATGGACCTAACAGACACTTATGCAACATTCTACAACTGCAGAGTATACATTGTTTTCATCAATTCAGAGTACATGAAACATTATCCAAGATAGACCATGTATTTGGGTACAAAACAACTCTCAACAGAAACATTTTTAATTGACATCGTATCAATTGTTTTCTCAGGCTACAGTGGAATAAAACTAGAAGTCACTACCCAAAGGAACTTCGGAAATTATACGAATTGATGAAAATAAAACAACATTCTCCTGAATGACCAATGGGTCTATGAGAAAGTCAACATAGAAATTTTAAAAATTGAAAATGAAAATGAAAACCCAGATATATAAACCAAATATACAAATCACCCTTCTATCACTGATTTCCCTGTATCCCACACCTTTTTGGATACAGCAAAAGATGTGGAATACAGCAAAATCAGTGCTAAGAGGGCGATTTATAGCATTAAATGCCTACATTTAAAAAGTAAAAAATTACACATTAACAATCTAACACACCTAAAGGAACAAGAAAAGCAAAAACAAACCAAACTCAAAATTAGCAGGATGAAAGAAATAACAAAGATCAGACCAGAAATAAATGAAATACAGACTAAAAATATATAAGGAATTAACAAAATAAAAAGTTGGTTCTGCAAAATAATAAACAAACTTGATAAACCACTAGCTGGACTAACCAAGAAGATAAGAGACAAGCATAAAAGAAGCAAAATTAGAAATAAAAAAGAAGGCATTACAATTCCAGTTGATCCCATAGAAATACAAAAGACCATCAGAGACTATTATGAATAACTATACACCCACAAACTGTAAAACTTAGAAGAAATACACAAATTCCTGGAAACCTACACCCTCCCAAGATTGAGCCAGGAAGAAATAAAAACCCCAAACAAACAAATAATGAGTAGTAAGATTGAAACAGTAAAAAAAACCTTCCAAAAAAGAAAAGCCCAGGAGCAGGTGGATTACAGCCAGATTTTGCCAAACATACATAGAAGAACTAATGCTAATCTTCCTGAAACTGTTCCAAAAAACTGAGGAGTGAATTATCTGCATTTCAGTTTATGAAACCAGTATCATTCTGATGCAAAAACCAGACAAAGACACAACAACAAAAAAAGAAAAATACAGACTAATGTCCGTGATGAACATGGAAACAAAAATCCTCATCAAAATACTAGCAAACTAAACCCAATAGGACATCAAAAAAAAAAAAAAAAAAAAAAAAAACCACACGCACAATGCACTACAATAAAATGGGTTTTATCCCAGTTTGGAAAGATGTTTCAACATACGTAAATCAATAAACACCACAAATTACATGAAAAAAATCAAGGACAATAACCCTATGGTCTTCTCAACAGTCACAGAAAAAACATTTGATAAAAACTCACATCTCTTCATAATAAAAATTTTCACAAAGTAGGCATAGGAGGAAGATAACTCGAGATAATAAAAGCCATATATTATAAACCCACAGCTAACATCATACTGAATGGGAAAACATTGAAAGCATTTTTTCTAAGAAATGAAACAAGACAAGAACACCAATTTCCAACACTCCTATTTAGCACAGTACGGGAAGTCTTAAGTGGAGCAATCGAGCAAGTAAATAATGATAATAATAATCAGATTGGAGAAGAAGTCGTCAAATTATCCATGTATGCTGATGGTATGAATCTGTATCTAAAAAAACCTAAAGATTCCACCAAATAACTCCTATATCTCACAAATAAATTCAGTTATGTTACAGAATACAAAATCAACATAAAAAATGTAGTAGCATTTCCATATACCAATAATAATCTGGCTGAGAAATAAGTCAAGAAAGCAATACCATTTACAGTAGCTACAAAAAAAAAAATCTACGAAAAGTTTCGTAAAGAAGGTGAAAGATCTGCACAAGGAAAACTACAAAACAGTGATGAAAGAAAGCGTAAATGACACAAATGGAAAAACACATCATGCTCATGGATCAGAAGAATTAATAATATTTAAATTATTATATACCCAAAGAAATCTACAGATTCAATGCAATTCCTATTAAAATACCAACATCATTTTTCACAGAATTAGAAAAAAATCATAAAATAGATATATTAAACTCAAGGAGAGCCAGAATAGCCAAAGCATTTCTGAGCAAAGGGTAACAAAGCTAGAGGTATCATGTTTTATGGCTCCAAATTATAATCAAGTCCATAGTAACCTAAGCAGAATGGTACTGAGATAAAAATAGATACACAGATCAATGGGACAGAATAGAAAATCCATAAATAAAGCCAATTGATCTTTGACAAAGTTAGCAAGAACATCTCTGGGGAAATAACACCCTTTTTTAAACGCTGCTGAAAAAATTGGAAAACCATATTAAGAAGAATGAAACTGGACCACATCTCTCACCATTTACAAAAATCAACTTAAAGTGGATTAAAGACTTACACTTGATGTTATAAAAATACTGAAAAAAAACTAGGAATAACTCTTCTGTACCTTTGTCTACCCAAATGATTTATTACTAAGAACTCAAAAATATAAGCAACAATAATAAAAATAGATAAATGGAACTTAAAAACTTCTGCACAACTCAAGAGATAATCAATAGCATGAAGAGATAACCTGTTGAATAGGAAAAACACGTATTTGTGAACTATGGGACAGGGAACTAAAATCTAGAATGTACAAGAAACTCAAGAAGCTCAACAACAGCAATGAAAAATAATATTAATTTTATTAAAAAGTCAGCTAAGGACATGAACACACATTGTTCAAAAACAAAACTTAGAAATTGCCAACAGGTATATTCAAAAAGGCTCACCATCACTGATCATCAGATGAATACAAATCAATACCACAATGAGACGTCATCTTATTCCAGTCAAAATGACTATTAATAAAAAGACAAAAAATAACAGATGTTG
>NW_012106816.1:0-286 GCF_000951045.1 Mandrillus leucophaeus
TAATCCCAGCTACTCGGGAGGCTGAGGCAGGAGAATTGCTTGAACCCAGGAGGTAGAGGTTGCAGTGGGCCAAGATCGTGCCACTGCACCCCGGCCTGGGTGACAAAGCCAGACTCCATCTTGAAAAAAAACAAAAAAAGACATTGCTTATGTTGTTTTTTGTTTGTTTGTTTGTTTGTTTGTTTGTTTTTAACCACCCAGAAATTTTTTTACGTAGGAGAATTCATTATAAACATATCTTTTTTTTTTTTTCTTTTATGGCTTCTAGATTGTGAGTTGTCATTTA
>NW_012106816.1:2291-4466 GCF_000951045.1 Mandrillus leucophaeus
CTTTTTAAGTATATAGTTATTTGCAAATAGTAGTTATTGACCTCTTCCTTTTTATACCTTTCATGTCTTTTTATTTGCTATTACCTTTAAGGCAGTATTTAAAAAATATTGACACACGCTTATCTTTTAGCAGGAATGCCAGCCCATTAAGTATCATGCTTGTTTTGGGCTGAAAAAACTGTGTGTGTGTGTGTGTGTATGTGTGTGTGTGCATGTGTGTGTGGTCATTTTAATGTTCGAT
The DNA here is from genome assembly GCF_000951045.1 of Mandrillus leucophaeus. Taxonomy (NCBI): domain Eukaryota; kingdom Metazoa; phylum Chordata; class Mammalia; order Primates; family Cercopithecidae; genus Mandrillus; species Mandrillus leucophaeus. Next base: position 2,533 of record NW_012106816.1, read on the forward strand.
TCTGTATCTCCCATTTTTAAGCAAGAAGATTATTGAAATTTTTTCAAAGGTCTTTTTCAGCATCTATAGAGATGCTAAAAATATAACTTTTCTTCTTAGATCTTTTAATACATTAATTATATTAATATGTTAATATTTCTTCATATTTCTTGAGCCATTCTTACATTTCAGGAGGCTATTTAGTTACATTGAAGTGACCATTCTAAACTTTATTTCATGTTTCTTTTAAGATGTTTAAGGAATTTCACATGTGGCAAAGGGAAATATGAAATTTACTCAGTCATGTGAACTAATTTGTTCAAGAAAAATATGCTGCCTTTGAAAAATCCTTATGTACTTTTAAGCTTTATTATGAATACATTATCAAACATCAAGTGCATTTTAAAATACTTTTTTAGCCTTAAGACCATTATATGTGGACAGTACAGGCTTATTTCAGATCCTCTGTCCAAGTGAAACAAAATTGTCCTTTTTCATTTTTGAGACAGGGTCTCACTCCCTTCGCCCAGGCTGGGGTGCAGTGGCACGATCAAGGCTCACTGCAGCCTCAACTTCCTGGGGGCAGGTGATTCTGCCACCTCAGCCTCCTGAGTAGCTGGGACTATAGGTGCACACCACCACGCTCAGCTAATTTTTCATATTTTTAGTAGAGATAGGGTTTCGCCATGTTGCTCAAGCTGGTCTCGAACTCCTGGGCTCAAGCAGTCCTCCCACCTTGGCCTCCCAAAGTGTTGGGATTACAAGAGCGAGCCACGGTGCCTGGCCTTAAAAATACACATTTTCTATCATAGATTCATAGTTAAACTACGGCCAACAGATTTGAAACGTGTAGCTGTTGAGAAAAACAGTTCAAATGAACTTTATAATGCATTTTTTTCTGTTATGTACGTAACCTACACTTTTCAAATTTAAAATTTTAAAAAAACAGCAACAATAACGTGTAGGAATTGTAATGAACTCTTGTTGCGTTCATTTCTTTCCATAACTCATTACTGCCTGTACAAACCAATTAAGCAGGAAGAGGAAGAACCTCCACAATGTCATTAGCCTTTCCTGGCCTGTTTTCAGTAGCAGATACTTTAGGGGCAATTACATTCTTTGGTCGAGTCAATCGGGCAAAGCTGAATCCTCACTGGAGTTGCTGAATGTGAAAAAGAGTCCTCTACTCCACAGAGCTCATGATATAATGATTGGAATACTGCGCTAGGGGAAGGAAACCTGGGTTTTACCTCCAAGTTGACCTTGAACTTAGTGTACAGCTGTGGATGGGTTCTTCATTCTCTGGGTCTTTTGAATCTGCACATGGTGATGTTCGCCACCAGGAAACCTGTGGAGCACCTGCCCTGGTTCTTCCTTTCTGTTCTACATTCACTGACACAAGCAAAATGGAACAGACAACATGTGCAGGGGTGAATTTGTGAGCATGCCCAGGGCTGCTGTGCTTGGGGCGAATCACATTACCCTCGAGTACCTCTGCACTTATACCTGGGAGAAAACTGATTGGGTCTCACATGCATGATATTGCTCTGTGGAAATGCACGGCATGTATCTACAGCTCAGTCCATGCCAGAAGTTCCTGAGAGTTGGCTGGGTGTGGTGGCTCAGGCCTATAATCCCAGCATTTTTAGAGGCCAAGTAGGTAGAATTGCTTGAGGCCAGGAGTTCAAGACCAGCCTGAGCAATATAATGAGACCCCATCACTTTTTTTTTGAGACAGAGTCACTCTGTCGCCCAGGCTGGAATGCAGTGGCATGATCTCGGCTCACCGCAACCTCTGCCTCCTGGGTTCAAGTGATTCTCCTGCCTCAGCCTCCCGAGTAGCTGGGATTACAGTTACCTACCACCACACCCAGCTAATTTTTGTATTTTTAGTAGAGATGAGGTTTCACCATGTTGGCCAGGCTGGTCTTGAACTCCTGACCTCAGGTGATCCA
>NW_012106817.1:0-2729 GCF_000951045.1 Mandrillus leucophaeus
CCGTCACAACTCGCGCAGGCGCAATAGGCCCCGAGGCGAGCGCGGGAAACCATGGTAGCGCTCTCAACCTGATCTGCGGCCTCCGAGTCGGGGCAGCGGGGGCCGACGGAGGAAGGAGAGAGGAGACACTGTATACTCGAAAAGTGACCTGGGCCGGGCGCGGTGGCTGAAATCCCAGAACTTTGGGAGGCCGAGGCGCGTGGATCACGAGGTCAGGAGTTCAAGACCAGCCTGGCCAAGATGGTGAAACCCCATTTCTACTAAAAATACAAAAATTAGCCGGGCGTGGTGGCGGGCGCCTGTAATCCCAGCTATTTGGGAGGCTGAGGCAGAGAATAGCTTGAATCTGGGAGGCGGAGGTTGCAGTGAGCCGAGATCGCGCCTTTGCACTCAAGCCTGGGCGACAGAGCAAGACTCCATCTCAAAAATAAATAAATAAATAAAAGTGACCCAAGACGAGTTCCGAGGTCTGCGGCCTAGCGACCTGCTTACAGATACCCAAGGCCTCCGCCACCTGAGCGGCTTCACCGCCACAAGCTGTGCCCCGAAGCGCGCGCCGGTCTCCTCAGGGTCCGCCCTCGGCCGCTTTAGGAGTTGTCCGGGCCAGCCCGGGGGGGTTAGAACAGTGAGGATGCTTTAGAACAGTGAGGATGCTTGTTCCTATCTAGGGGCCAGGACTCTCAACACTGAAAAAACAGGCCGGGGCTGTGGCTGCCATCTGTGATCCCAGTGCTTTGGGAGACCAGGAGTTTGAGGCTGCAGTAAGCCGTGATCGTCCCACTGCACTCCAGCATGGACGACAGAGCGAGAAGCCTCTCAAAAAAAGAAAAAGAAAAAGGCCGGGCGCGGTGGCTCACGCCTGTAATCTCAGCACTTTGGGAGGCCGAGGCGGTCGGATCACGAGGTCAGGAGATCGAGACCACCCTGGCTAACGCGGTGAAATCCTGTCTCTACTAAAAATACAAAAAAGTAGCCCTGTGTAGTGGCAGGTGCCTGTAGTCCCAGCTACTCGGGAGGCTGAGGCAGGAGAATGGCGTGAACCCGGGAGGCGGAGCTTTCAGTGAACCGAGATCAGGCCACTGCACTCCAGCCTGGGCAACAGAACGAGACTCTGTCTCAAAAAAATGAAAAAGAAAAAGAAAAGGAACAGAGGAGAGATACATTAGGAAAATCGGGCTTGCAGCTGGGTGTGGTTGCTCAGGCCTGTAATCCCAGCACTTTGGGAGGCTGAGGCAGGAGGATTGTTTGAGCTCAGGAGATCGAGACCGGCCTGGACAATATAGGGAGACCCCCATCTCTACAACAAATAAAATTAGCTGGGCGTGATGATGCACGCTTGTAATCCCAGCACTTTGGGAGGCTGAGGTGGAGGTTCACTGGAGGCCAGGAGGTAGAGACCAGCCTGGGCTGAACATAGCAAGACCCCCATCTCTGCAAAAAAAAAAAAAAAGAAAAAGAAAAGTTTTTTGGCCAGTCGAAGTGGTTCACACATGTAATCCCAGCACTTTGGGAGGCCAAGGTGGGCAGATCACTTGAGGTCAGGAGTTCGAGACCAGCCTGGCCAACATGGTGAAACACCGTCTCTACTAAAAATTCAGAAACTAGGTGTGTGGTCGTGCGCACCTGTAGTCCCAGCTACTCCAGTGACTGAGGCATGAGAATCGCTTGCATCCGGGAGGCAGAGGTTGCAGTGAGCCGAGATTGTGTTACTGCATTCCAGTCTGGGTAACAGAACAAGGCTCCGTCTCAAAAAAACAAAAAAAATTTTTTAAAAATTATCTGGGTATGGTGGTATATGCTTGTAGTCCCAGCTACTCAGGAGGCTAAGGTGGGAGGATCCCTTGAGCCTAGGAGGTCAAGGCAGCAGTGAGCTGTGATCGCACCATTGCACTCCAGCCTGGGCGACGGAGTAAGACCCTGACATTTTTTTTTTTTTTTTTGAGATGGAGTCTCCCACGATCGCCAGAGCTGGAGTGCAATGGCGTGATCTCAGCTCACTGCAACTTCTGCCTCCCAGGTTCAGGCGATTTTCCTGCCTCAACCTCCCAAGTAGCTTGGATTCCAGGCACCTGCCACCGCGTCTGGCATGGTGTATTTTTTTGTAATTTTAGTAGAGATGGGGTTTCACTGTGTTGGCCAGGCCGGTCTTGAACTCCTGACCTCATGATCTGCCTCCCTCCACCTCCCAAAGTAGTGGGATTACAGGCGTTAGCCCCCATGCCTGGCCCCTGACTCTTAAAATTTTAATCCCAGTACCAGCCCAGCAAAATGATGTTATTGGTTTTTTCTTGTTTGATGGTCAGAAAACTGAAGCCAGAGGAGGTCAAGTGACTTTTTCCCCCTTCCTGCTTAAAAGTGGGAATTTGGTATCTGAACTCAGAATGCCAAGCTTCCCAGGCTTCAGTTTGATCACTAGGGCTCCCTGCTTCTTCTCCCTGTTTCTTAGAGATGGTCCAGTCTGTTTTCGGTCACTCTGGGGCCTCCGGGGCCTTGAGGCTCACTTAAGAATCTGTGGAAGGAGGGCCCAGCTTTTCCTCCTCCCTTCCACTTCAGCTGATTCTTCTGCTAATCTAGTTCTGGTTAAGAAAAGCTTCAACCAGGCCGGGCGCGGTGGCTGAAGCCTGTAATCCTAGTACTTTGGGAGGCCGAGACGGGTGGATCACGAGGTCAGGAGATCGAGACCATCCTGGCTAACACAGTGAAACCCCGTCTCTACTAAAAAATACAAA
>NW_012106818.1:0-1960 GCF_000951045.1 Mandrillus leucophaeus
GCTCAGCATACAGAGGACCCGCGCTGGCACTGGTCTCTGAGTTCCCTCAGTATTTATAGATCATTATCTTTACCGTCTTAGAAAAAGGGAAGTGGTAGGTAAATAGGATCATTGTAGGGAGAAGGTCTACGAATAAAGATCTCTGTGACATGAATAAGTTTAAAGAAAAGCGCTGTGCCTTGATATGCATATGCAAACATCTCCATAAACCTTTTTAGCGCATAAAGAGCAGTATTGCCGCTAGCACGGCCCATCTTCAGCCCTAAGGCGGTTTTCTCCTTTCTCAGTAAATAGAACGTACCATCGGATTTTACACCGAGATGTTCCATTGCCCAGGGACGGGCAGGAGACAGATGCTTTTCTCTATCTCAACTGCCAAGAGGCCTTCTTTCCTCTTATACTAGTCCTCCTCAGCACAGACCCTTCACAGGTGTCAGGCTGGGGGACGATCAGGTCTTTCCCTTCCCACGAGGCCATATTTCAGACTATCGCATGGGGAGAAACCTTGGACAATACCTAGCTTTCCTAGGCAGAGGTCCCTGCAACCTTCCGCAGTGTTTGTGTCCCTGGGTACTTGAGATTAAGAGAATGGTGATGACTTTTAACCAGCAAGCTGCCTTCAGGCACTTGTTTAACAAAGCACATCCTGCACAGCCCAAAATCCGTTAAACCTTGAGTCATCACAGCACATGTCTCTTGCAAGGACAGGGTTGGGGGTAGGGTCACAGATTAACAGCATCTCAAATACAGAACAAAATGGAGTCTTTCATGTCTACTTCTTTCTACATAGACACAGTAACAGTCTGATCCCTCTTTTCCCCACAGCCTGGATCAAGTGAGGATGAGGTTGTGACCCAGCCCACACTCACCTAGAAAGAGTTCTATGAGCAATTAAAGAAGTAATCCACAGGCCCAAGAAGAAGGGGTAGTGGTGACCACATATCCTTGCTTCTCAATTGCTTATAGAACCAAATCTATATAACCACAAGAGCCAAACAAGACTACAAAGGTCATGCCAAACAGAGGAAGTTTAAATTACTAAACACAGTCGATGCACAGAGATGGATAATATTCTTTGATTTGAAGATAGACTTAAATCCAGTGAAAGTTTTATTTTGTTTATGTGGCATTAATTTCTCAAATGTTGCTGGAAAATCAGAGCAAAATGGTTATGAAACTAAGAATAGGCTTAGTAATTATCATGTATACATTTGTCAAAAATAGTTACCTGATTATCATATTTAAGAGACTGTGTCCCAACCAAAAACCGAATGGCATCTGTTTCTGCAGTTTGAGGTGTTAAAGCACGTGCCTGCAGGACGGAAGAAAAACACATGCACATTTATGAAGTTAGATTTAATAGAGATGAAAAAGGCAGTTGATCTCATCTACTGTTGATAAAGTATAAACTAGTACAGTGTCTGGAAAGCAAGTTAGAAATATGTATTAAAAGCCTTTGACTTTTGCACACTTTCAACACAATTCCACTTCACATTTGCATATGGAAATAATTGTAAGTGGGTAAAAAATTAAGCAATAAAGATGTAAATTATGTAAACATCTATGTTTATTTTTCAGTAAAACTATTATTTCAACAGTAAAAGACTGGTTAAACAAATTATACTTCAACAATACAGCAGAAAATAGCTTCCAGCAATAGCAGAGTAGGGGGTTTAAACCAACTCTTCTGCAGATAACAACTAAGCAAAACTAAAGGAATAACCTGAATCTGTTTCACAGCCTCAGAGAACTACCAAGGCAACGAAGAAATGCCAAGATCCAGGACAGGAGGAAGCCTAGCGGGGAAGCCCAACACCTGGTCACTCTTCACCTCAAGGCATCTGCCAATCTGGAAAGCGTGGCTGATAGGCTGATGCTGATGAGAGCTTTGACAGACTCCTGGAGCTCAGGGCACAAAAACCCAAGCACAGGGTCCACCTGGGAGAAGAGCCTGTAAAGC
>NW_012106819.1:0-906 GCF_000951045.1 Mandrillus leucophaeus
AAGTTTCTCAGAAAGCTTCTTTCTCTTTGTTATCGGAGGATATTTACTTTGGCCCTATAGTCTTCCAAGGGATCCGCAATATCTGTTTTCAGACTCCACGGAAATAAGGCTAGCAAAGAGATCCACGAAATACAGATGTAACTCTGAGAGATGAATTAAGAGAACACTCAGCAGTTTCCCAGAAAGCTTCTTTCCAGATTTCATCTGATGATATTTCCTTTTTCACCGTAGCCGTCTATGGGCTTCCAAAAATCACTCGGCCAATTCTACAAGAACTGTCTTAGCGAAACGCTTATTGAGGGAAAAGCTGTAACTCTGTGAGATGATTTCACAGAACACAAAGAAGTTTCTCAGAAATCTTCTTTCTCTTAGTTATCGGAGGATATTTCCTTTGGCCCTATAGTCTTCAAAGGGATCCGAAATATCCGTTCTCAGATTCCACGGAAAGCAAAGAGATCCACGAAATACAGATGTAACTCTCGGAGATGAATTAACAGAACACTCAGCAGTCTCTCAGAAAGTTTCTTTCCAGATTTCATATGAGGATATTTCCTTTTTCACCATAGCCGTCTATGGGCTTCCTAATATCACTTTGCCAATTCCACAAGAACTGTCTTAGCGAAAGGCTTCCAGAGTGGGAAGCTGTAACTCTGTGAGATGATTTCACAGAACACAAAGAAGTTTTTCACAAAGTATCTTTCTCTTTGTTATCGGGGGATATTTCCTTTGGCCATACAGTCTTCAAAGAGATCCGAAATATCTGTTCTCAGATTCCACAGAAATAAGGCTGACAAAGAGATTCACGAAAGACAGATGAAACTCCGGGAGATGAATTAACAGAACACTCAGCAGTTTCTCAGGAAGCTTCATTCCAGATTTCATCTGAGGATATTTCCTTTTTCACCA
>NW_012106820.1:0-1189 GCF_000951045.1 Mandrillus leucophaeus
ATTAACTGGTACTTTTTTTTATTTTTGTAGAGACAAGGTCTCTCACTATGTTGTCCAGGCCGGTTTCGAACTCCTGGGCTCAAGTGATTCTCCCATCTCTGACTCCCAAAGCGTTAGGATTACAGCAGTGAGCCACTGCGCCAGGCTAACTGTTACTGTTTTTAGTATTGGTTATAAAATACTTAAACCCTGATCTCTGTGTATTAATTTAGTTATACTTCCTCAAAGTTTCCCTTGGCCACCCTTATCTGTCCCTCATGTAGCACATAGCTTCCCTAAGATGTTATTTATAATCTAATGAGATTATGATTTATAAACTCCCAATGGAAGGAAGTGTCCTTGCTTTTTATAGAAGCAACATACCAGGTGGAAAGCACTGTAGATCAAGTGTTAGAAGGCTCTGGGTTCTGGTTGCCTATAAGACTTGGCCGAATGATTATCTTTTTCTCAATCTCTGTTTCCTGGGGAGTGTGGGTGGGACAAGGAAATGGCATAGGTTTAGGATTCAGACAGACCTGGGTCTGGATCACAGATCTGCTTTCTGGGCCAGTTACTTTAATTGCTGAGCCTCAGTTTCCTCATCTGTAAAATTGGGATGAGATAACGACTTCATAGATTTTTGGTAGTTATTCAACTTTGAATGAGGTAAATATATGAGATCCCTTGTGTAGTGCCTGATTCTCAGTGAGTGTTTCATTTACAGTGGGGTTGGGGCTGTAATTCTTACCATGCAGCTTGCTTATCTCATGGTTGTTAAGACAGGCACATGAGAAATGGGGGTCAAGGGATTTTGTGAATTGTGGCAGTGGTATAATAATTATTCTTCTATGCTGGTGAAATATGGGTGAAACAACAGGAGTTTAGAAAATGCTTAATAATAAGGGTAATTCTTATTATACATCTTCTAATGTTATTCTCCAAAAGAAAATCTGGTAATAGAAAGTAGGATTTAATACTTTGAGCACTTAATACTTTGAGAAGGCTTATGATATGCTCATTAAAAATGAATCAATGAAATATTTATTTAAACACTTTTATTTAAAACGTGTTATATCCTTGAATGGGGTGCCCCCTGCTGACATTTTCAAACAGACATTCCAAATCATTTCCAACTACAGTCAGCCCTCTGTATCAGCCCGGAGATTGGTTCTAGTATCCCCTTGGATACTAAAATTCACTGTTTTTCCTC
>NW_012106820.1:1460-1775 GCF_000951045.1 Mandrillus leucophaeus
TAAAATGTCTTAATTGTAAATTATGCATAATTGAAAATGTTCCATTGTAGCCATTTTTATGTGTACAATGGCATTTAGTTAATTCCCATTGTTGTGTCACCATCACCACTATTCATTTCCAGAACTTTTTCACCATCTTAAACAGAAGCTCTTTACCCGTTAAACAGTAACTTCCCCTTTCCCTCCCCCAGTCCTCATAACCTATCCTCTGCTTATTCTGTCTTTGTCAGTTTTGGTTATGGTGAGTACCTCATATTGCTACTGAAACATCAAGGGGTTTGGTCTAGGTCCTGTTGCTACAGCACAGAAAGCCAA
>NW_012106820.1:2223-3077 GCF_000951045.1 Mandrillus leucophaeus
TTATCATTTGATAGGTTTTTTTTGTTTCAGACAGAGTCTCGTTCTGTCACCCACGCTGGAGTGCAGTGGCGCGATGTCAGCTTGCTGCAACCTCTGCCTTCTGGGTTCAAGCAATTCTTCCATCTCAGCTTGCCGAGTAGCCAGGATTACAGGTACTTGCCATTATGCCTGGCAATTTTTGTGTTTTTGTAGAGATGGTGTTTCACCGTGTTGGCCAGATGGTCTTGAACTCCTTATCTCAGGTGATCCACCCACTTTGGCCTCCCAAAGTGCTGGGATTATAGGCGTGAGCCACCATGGCCGGCTGGTAGATTTTTTGTTTTGTTTTCATTTGAAGAAGGCCTCTCAGTGGCTTACCTCTGTGCCATGCTTTGGAGTTTGAGCTCTCTTCCCTGTACTAACTGTAGCTCTGTAGAACTTGGGGGTCAACCTTACCTTCTTTTTTTTTTTTTTTTGACCCTCTTTTGTATGTCTTGTTTGAGTTAGCTTTTCTTTTTATTAACCAGGCCTGTAAGTTTTACTAGATTGTCTCTAGGAATCTTTTTTAATAATTTGCTTCAGCCTGCCTGCCTGCCATCTCTTTGTACTAACTTGCTTCTACCTGCCTGCCTGCCTGCCTTCCTCCCTCCCTTCCTCCCTCCCCTTCCTTCCCGCCTCCCCCCATCCCTTCCTGTCCCTTCCTTCCCCCCTCCCATGCCTTCCTTCCCCTCTGCCGTCCCTTCCTTCCCTTCTTTTCTTTCCATTTATTTTCAGATAGAGTATTGCTCTGTCACCCAGGCTGGAGTACAGTGGCACGATCTTGGCTCACTGCAACCTCCATCTCCCGGGTTCCAGTGATTCTCCTACCTCAGCCT
>NW_012106820.1:7357-7669 GCF_000951045.1 Mandrillus leucophaeus
TCTAGTCTACTTTTAGCCTTCCTTTTTGTTTCCAATTATCATTTAAATGAAAAGAACTTGTATTTTAGAGACTCTAGAAGGATCAGAAAAGTGTCAAGTGTTTAGTCTGCAATCATTAAAGACAGAGAATATCTCATAAATTTGGATCTGTGTTAATTACATGATTGTTATATATAGATGCTTTCTTTCCCTTTTATTTTTTATTTTGTTTCCTTTATTTATTATTATTATTTTTAGAGACTCACTCTAAAAACAATAGGGTCTCACTGGGTCCCCCAGGCTGGAATGGGACTACAGGTGCATGCCACCATG
>NW_012106820.1:12069-23647 GCF_000951045.1 Mandrillus leucophaeus
TCCTTGTGGCCTAATATAAAATCATTTTTAATGTATGCCATGAATGTAGTCAACTATTGCTAATAATGTAGTAATAGTAGCTTGCTCATTTTGCACAAATTGTCATGACACAGTGGTAATTTCTCCATGTGGATTATGTCCTGATTCTTAGAACAACACGAGGTACATATTATGATTGGTCTACTTGTTGTGCCTACCAGGCCCATGAAAGATGAGTAGTTATCCCAGGCCACTGTCTCCCTCACCTCCAATGGTGGGCCAGGGCCAGGGCCAGGTCCAAGACTTTGAATTCCAGAGTGTTAGACACCACCCTATACAGCCTCCCACTGAGTAACGGTGGTCGCTGTTTGTAGGGTGTAGAGTTTGATAGATACATCTGTTACTTTGACTTCGTTAGTTTTATTTAGGATACTTGAATATGTGACTGTATTGATGAATATATTCATTTTTGCCTTCTCTCTGTGCTTGGAAGAGAAGAAAATTGAAGTTTGCCACTACTATGGGTTTACTTTTCATGCTTTGTTATTTGGTGTATAAAGATTCACACCTTGTATCTTTTGTAGGTCATACACTTTTTAGTTTAAAGGGAATCGTTTTCTCATGAGTTTAGCCTTGAATTCTACTGAGATTTACATTGGCAATCCTGTTTGCATTTTGTTTGCCTCGTACAGTCATACTTTTATGCATTCCTATCCTACTAATGTGTTTATTTTGCTTTTGATGTTGATGTATTTATTCAACAAACATTTCTAGATGCCCAAGTGCGCTCCGAGCACTGTCTAGGTGTCACAGTGGCGATCGGGACACAGCCCTGCCTTCATGGATCTTCTGGGCTGGTCGCGAAGACAGGTAATAGATAAGTAAACGAATGAATAAGTAACTACAAAATTTTAGTTCTGCTGCAGTGTGGCAGCCATTCACTTCATGGGGGTTATTTAAATTAAAAATTAATAGTAGTTGTTCGTTCAGCACGTATTGTCAGACGCAGTGGTGCTTTCTGCACACAGATTATCTCCTTTGATTCTTTTAACAACAGGAGGTATGTGTTGTTATTGGTCCTACTTATGAAGTAACTAGGACCAGGCGCATGAAATGTGAGTAATGACCCCAGGGCGCTGTCTTCCTCACCCTCCTCTGCACCACAAATATGTAGGTGTGTTATAATTTTATTTTTAATTGACACATCATAATTGTGCATATTTATGTGTACACAGTGATGTTTCAATACATACAGTGTATATATTTAATTACCCTGATGCCCCCGAACTCCACGCCTAGGGCAGCTCCTCTGGCTTCTAAATCCGCGGTTGGGGATCATAAGTCGTGTTTAGTTTTATTTCTTTAAAAGAAACAAATACACAAACACATCGGTTGACTTTGCTTCCCTGTTCTCGAAGCATACTTGAATGTTGGGGGGATGTGGGAGGTGTGGGGGCCTCAAGACACCGTTTGCCCAGCACCACTGCCCCTCCCGAATCTCGTACAATGGTCTCAGTCCCGTGGCCGCCGGGGGCTGTGCCCTCCCTGGTCCCCACTGCCCTTATCTGTGGCCTACCCCTTCCAAAGACCCCTGGGATAGGGCGGGCCCGGCAGCTGTGCTCCCCGCCTCACCTGTCAGTGATTCCACATTTTGCAACCAGGGAATTCACTGCCTTTTCGTATATAAAAGAACAAGCAAACGGACACCTGCCCTCTGCAGTCACCCATAGCCATCTGGTCTTGAAAGCTGAGTGACTGGCAGTTTTTTTCTTCCCCCCAAAGGCAGGACAGTCACTTCCTTCTCCCTCCCCACCCCTCGCATACCATGTGCGACCTAGAAGACTGGTCAAAACCGTTACTGTGCGTGACGATCCTAGAGCACTGTGGGCCCCAGACCAGCTCCCAGCACTGGGGGACGGCAGTAGCCACGTATCAATGCTAACAGGTTTTTTTGTTTTTTTTTTAAAGTTTTTCTAAAGTGGGAGGAAAACATCAGATCACTTTAATCACATCATACCAGGTGAACTTGTGTTCAGAATTCGTGGGTTTTTGGTCTGACTTCAAGAATGAAGCCGTAGACCCTTGTGAGTGTTACAATTCTTAGAGTGTGTCTGGAGTCTTTTCCTTCTGATGTTCGCACATGTGGGGAGTTTCTTCCTTCTGGCGGGTATGTTGTCTGGCTGGCTTACAGGAGTGAAGCTGCAGACCTTTGCGGTGAGTGTTACCGCTCTTAAGACGGCGTGTCTAGAGTTGTTCATTCCTCCCTGTGGGTTCATAGTCTACCCTGGCCTCAGGTGTTGCAAATGTTCGTTCTCAGTAAGTGCCATAGCTCTTAGGGCAGCGTGTCTGCAGTTGCTAATTCCTCCCTATGGATTCATAGTCTATGCTGGTCCAAAGACCAAAGCTGCAGACCTTTGCAGGGCCTACTACATCTCATAAAAAAACACAGCACACCCAAACAGCAAAACTAAAGCTTTTACAGGGCAGAGAAGAATCTGAACTAATCATCACTGATGGCCTTGGTGGGGGTGGGGGGGGGGGCAGCCTGCTTTTAATTCCCTGATCTGGCCCCACCCACATCCTGCTGATTGGTCCATTTTACAGAGAGCTGATTGGTCCATTTTACAGAGAGCTGATTGGTCTATTTTTCAGAGAGCTGATTGGACCATTTTAACTGCGTTTACAATCCCTGAGCTAGACACAGAGTGCTGATTGGTGCATTTACAATCCTCTAGCTAGACATACAAGTTCTCCAAGTCCCCATTAGATTAGCTACACACAGAGCACTGATTGGTGCGTTTACAAACCTTGAGCTAGACACAGAGTGCTGATCGGTGCATTTACAATCCTTTAGCTAGACACAGATTGCTAGACAGAAAAGTTCTCCAAGTCCCCACTAGGTTAGCTTGATACAGAGTACCTATTGGTGTATTTACAAACCCTGAGCTGGACACAGGGTGCTGATTGGTGTATTTGCAATCCCTTAGCTAGACATAAAGGTTCTCCAAGTCCCCGCTAGACTCAGGAGCCCAGCTGGCTTCACCTAGTGGATCTCGCACCAGGGCTGCAGGAAGGACTGCCTGCCAATCCCAAAGGAGCTGTGTCTGCATGTCTCAGTCCTTGGGTGGCCAATGGGACTGGGTGCCACGTAGCAGGAGGTGGCCCTCATAGGGGACACTCGGGCTGCGCGGGAGCCCACCGTGAGGCAGGGGGAGGTTCAGGCATGGCGGGCTGCAGGTCCGGGGCCCTGCCCCATGGGGAGGCAGCTCCGGGGGGCCAGTACTGCTGGGGGACCAGGCGCACCTACTGCAGCTGCTGGACCGGGTGCTAAGCCCCTCACTGCCCTGGGCCGGCAGCCCCAGCCAGGGGCTCCGAGTGTGGGGCCCACGGAGCCCGTGCCCGCAGGAACTCACGCTGGCCTGTGAGTGCCTGGCACACCCCTGGTTCTCACCCTCGCCTCTCCCTCCACACTTTGTGGCAAGCAGAGGGAGCCGGCTCTGGCCTCAGCCAGCCGAGAGAGGGGCGCCCACAGTGCAGTGGTGGGCTGAAGGGCTCCTCAAGCACCGCCAGAGTGGATGCCAAGGCCGAGGAGGCGCAAGAGTGAGGGCTGCTAGCACACTGTCACCTCTCAAACTGATAGAGCTCAAAAGTTTGCCTTTACACCAACTGTCAATGCTGGAATTTTGTATTCTGTTTTGTAAGGATTTAATAAAAGTCAAAAAACCTGCAAAAAAAGAAAGTGATACACGTGCATGCGCGCACACACATGGTGGAATACTACTCAGCCTTAAAAAAAGGAAATCCTGTGATTTGTGACAAAATGGATGAATCTGGAGGATGTTATATACTAAGTGAGGTAAGCCAGGCGCGGGAAGAAAACCACCTCATCCTCTCACTTACACATGGACCCTAGAAAGGTCCCTAGAAGCAGAGAGTACAATGCTGGATACCGGGGACTGAAGAAGGTGGGGAGAAGAGGGAGGTGTTGGTCAAAAACTATGAAGTTTCAGTTACAAGGAAGAAATTTTGGAGATCTGCTGCACAGCATGGTGGCCATAGTTAATAATAATGTGTAATTGAAAACAGATTTTGAATGTTCTCACAAAAAATGGTAAGTATGTAAGGTTATAAATATAACTAGTTGAAGCTTCAACTCTCCAAAAAAAGAGAAAAAAAAAATTAACCAAGTGTGGTGGCATATGTTTCCAGTCCCTCACCTCTCAGCTCTCCCCATCAATTTCTATCTTTCCAATTACTCAGGCCTAGGATACATTTTTGACCCTTTTCATTCTTTTACATCCCATATGTAATCAACCAGCATATCTGGTTAGTGATAGAAATAGTAACAGAAGTAGAAATAGATGCTAGTGCAATGTCAGGCATTTTTCAGAAATTAACTTACTAAATCTTAGAAGTATTTCTTGGCTTAGAAGTATTTATTTATTTATTTATTTTTTATTTTGAGACAGGGTCTCATTCTGTTACCCAGGCGAGAGTGCAGTGGTACAATCTCAGCTCACTGCAGCCTCCACTTCCTGGGTTCAATCCTTCCACCTCAGCCTCCCGAGTAGCTGGGACTGCAAACACAAGACACCACACTTAGTTAATTTTTTTTTTTTTTTTGTAGAGTTGAAGCCTCACTGTATTGCCTTTTTGGAAATGAATCAAGCTAGTTATATTTATCACCTTACATACTTACCATTTTTTGTGAGAACATTTAAAATCTGTTTTCAATTATACATTATTATTAACTATGGCCACCATGCTGTGCAACAGATCTCCAAAATTTCTTCCTTGTAACTGAAACTTCATAGTTTTTGACCAACACCTCCCTCTTCTCCCCACCTTCTTCAGTCCCCGGTATCCAGCATTGTACTCTCTGCTTCTAGGGACCTTTCTAGGGTCCATGTGTAAGTGAGAGGATGAGGTGGTTTTCTTCCCGCGCCTGGCTTACCTCACTTAGTACATAACATCCTCCAGATTCATCCATTTTGTCACAAATCACAGGATTTCCTTTTTTTAAGGCTGAATAGTATTCCACCATGTGTGTGCGCGCATGCATGTGTATCACCTTTTCTCTTTTTTTGGCAGATTTTTTGACATTAAATCCTTACAAAACAGAATACAAAATTCCAGCATTGACAGTTGGTGTAAGGGCAAACTTTTGAGCTCTATCAGTTTGAGAGGTGACAGTGTGCTAGCAGCCCTCACTCTCCGCGCCTCCTGGGCCTTGGCCTCCACTCTGGAGGTGCTTGAGGAGCCCCTCAGCCCACCACTGCACTGTGGGCGCCCCTTTCTGGGCTGGCTGAGGCCGGAGCCGGCTCCCTCTGCTTGCCAGGAAGTGTGGAGGGAGAGGCGGAGGCGGGAACCAGGGGTGTGCCACGCACTCACAGGCTAGGCGAGTTCCCGCGGGCATGGGCTCCACACTCGGAGCCCCCGGCCGGGGCTGCCGGCCCAGGGCAGTGAGGAGCTTACCACTCGGCCCAGCAGCTGCGGTAGGTGCAGCCGGGTCCCCCAGCAGTGCGGGCCCACGGGAGCTGCGCTCCAGTTCTCCCAGGGCCTCAGCTGCCTCTCCATGGGACAGGGCCCTGGACCTGCAGCCCAACATGCCTGTACCTCTCCCCACCACGCGGTGGGCTTCCATGCAGCCCCAGGGTCCCGGCACAGCCCCTCAAGGGCTGAGGAGCGCAGGCACAGCTCCTTCGGGACTGGCAGGCAGTCCTGCCTGTAGCCCCAGTGAGGGATCCACTAGGTGAAGCCAGCTTGGCTCCTGAGTCTAGTGGGGACTTGGAGAACTTTTATGTCTAGGTAAGGGATTGTAAATGCACCAATCAGCACTCTGTGTCTAGCTCAAGGTTTGTAAATACACCAATCAGTGTTCTGTGTCTAGCTAATCTAACGGAGACTTGGAGAACTTTTATGTCTAGCTAGAGGTTTGTAAATGCACCAATCAACAGTCTGTGTCTAGCTCAGGGATTGTAAACGCACCAATCAGCACCCTGTCAAAATGGTCCAATCAGCTCTCTGAAAAATGGACCAATCAGCTCTCTTTAAAATGGACCAATCAGTTCTCTGTAAAATGGACCAATCAGCAGGATGTGGGTGGGGTCAGATAAGGGAATAAAAGCAGGCTGCCCCACCCTGCCAGTGACAGTTTGAGTTCTCCTCTGTATTGTGGGGCGTTTGTTCTTTTGTTGTTTGTAGTGGTGGTGGTTGTTGCATGGTCAGTCTTTAGGTCAGCACTACTTTTATGAGTTATAACACTGTCTGCAAAGGTCTTGTGGATTTAGTTGTGAGACCACTGTAGACTGAGCTGTCGGGAAGAAATGACCTCTGAACTCTAGACACTCCCACTTAAGAGCTGTAATACTAATCGCGAACAGCTGCAGCTTCAGGCCTGAGGCCTGCGTAGGCTGTGAACCCACAGGGAGGAATGTAATGGTTCCAGACATGCCCACCTCGGAGGTCTGCAGTTTCACTCTTGTAAGCCAGCAAGACCACAAACTCGTCAGGAGGAACAAACTCTAGACACAGCGTTTTTAAGGACTGTTAACACTAGGACGGTCTGTGGCTTCATTCTTGAAGTCAGTGAAGTCAAGAACCCACCAATTCCAGACCTACAAGTTCACCTGGTATGATGTGAGTAAAGTGATGTTTTTCCCCCACTTCAAAAAAACTTTTTTTTTTTCTTTTAAAAAATCTTAGCATTGGCACATGACTTTTCCTGTTCTCCAGCACTGGGAGCTGGTGTGGGGCCCAAGGTGCTCCAGGATCTTCACTCATTCACAGTAACGGTTCTGACCAGTCTTCCAGGTCGCACATGGTATGCGACAGGGGTGGGGAGGGAGAAGGAAGTGACTGTCCCAGCTTTGGGGAAAGAGTGCTAACTCAGCTTTGGAGACCTGATGACTGTGGGTGCATGCAGTGGACAGGTATCTGTTTGTTTGTTCCTTTATACAAAAAGACAGTGAATTCCCCATTGCAAAATGTGGAATCACTGACAAGTGAGATGGGAGCAGGGAGGCCGGCCGGCCGGCCTGCCCACCTGCCTTATCCCAGGGGTCTTTGGAAAAGGCAGTCCACAGATAAGGGCAGTGGGGACCAGGGAGGGCACAGCACCCCCGCAGCCAACAGACTGTGACCATTGTACGAGATTTGGGAGGGACAGCGGGGATGGGCAGACGGTGTCTGAGGCAACCCCACCTCCCAGATCCCCCCAACATTCAAGTACTCTTCGAGAATGGGGAAGCAGCGTCAACCGATGTGTTTGTGTATTTGTGCCTTTAAAAAAAAAAAAAAAAAAAAAGACTTATCCCTGAAAGCGGATTTAGAAGCCAGAGAGGCTGCCCCAGGTGTGGAGTTCAGGGGCAGGGCTGGGAAGGGCAGGACGTGACCCTAGCTGTGCCCACCAACACAGCTGCGTGCACACCTCGAAAGTAGAACCTTGTATTGCATAGAACGTCCACACCCGCAGGAAGTGGTGGCAGGCTCCGCAGCCCCCGGGGTTCGGAACGTGAATGGTTAGGGGACGGAGCAGACCCCCCATTCCCGGGTGCTTGCAGGGAGGCCGAAGCCACGGCCATTTTCCGGAGGGTGGCAGACCAAACACGCTGCCCTGCAGGTGGGGACTTAGCCAGAACCTGGGGTCTGGGTCCAGCTTTAAGGACAAGGACTGAGCTGACGAGCTTCTATGCCAGGCGTAAGGGACAGCATGAGGCAGGACGTGGCCATGGTCAGACTGAGCCCTGAGAAGGGGCACTTGGGTGCCCCGAGGGGGTGTCTTCCGGAACACCACGTTGGCTGATAGTGCCTGTTCAGCCCCTCTGCCTGCTGCAACAGAAATGGCTTCGGGCCAGGCGGGGCTCCTGCTGTCTCAGGCTCTGGTGCGGTATCATCTCTTCTTTATCCATTCAAGCATTGGTGGACACTTAGGTTGATTTCATGTCTTGGTTATTGTGAATGATGCTGCAATAAATATGGGAGTGCAGATACATCTTGAACATACTGATTTCATTACCTTTGTATATACACCCAAGTGTACATACCCCAGTGGAATGCTGGATCATACGTGCCATGGTTTGGATATGGTTTGTCTGAGCTTGCCAAGTCCCATGTGGAAATTTGATCCTGTGTTGGAGGTGGGAGGTGGTGCAGGTGTTTTGGTCATTGGATCCCTAATGAATGGCTTGGTGCTATCCTCAAGGTAATGAATGAGTTCTCACTCTATTAGTTACCACAGAACTGATTGTTAAAAAGAGCCCGGCACCTCCCTCCTCTCTCTTGCCCCCTCGCGCACCATGTGATCTCCACATGGCTGCTCCCATTTGCATTCCCCCATGAGTGGAAGCAGTCTGATGCGGATACCAGTACTGTGTGTTTTGTCCAGCCTACAGAACTCTAAGCCAGATTTGATTTGTAAATTACCCAGCCTCGGCTGAGCAGTGGCTCACACCTGTAATCACGGTACTGTGGGAGGCTGAAGCAGGAAGACTGCTGGAGCCCAGGAGTTCAAGACAAGTTTAGGCAACATAGCGAGAATCCTGTGTTTACAAAAAATAAAATAATTTATCTGGCCTCAAGTATTCCTTTGTAACAACACAAATGTACTAAGACAATACAGTAGTTGTATTTTTAATTTTTTGAGGAACCCGTAATACTGTTTTCCTCTCAAACTGACAGAATACTCTTATCAGTTTGAGAGGTGACAGTGTGCTAGCAGCCCTCACTCTCCGCGCCTCCTCGGCCCCAGCATCCACTCTGGCGGTGCTTGAGGAGCCCCTCAGCCCACCGCTGCACTATGGGCGCCCTTCTCTGGGCTGGCTGAGGCCGGAGCCGGCTCCTCCTACTTGCGGGAAGGTGTGGAGGGAGAGGCATGGGCGGGAACCCAGGCTCTGCCAGGCACTCAGAGGCCAGCGTGAGTTCCCGTGGGAGCGGGCTCCGTGGACCCCACACTCGGAGCCCACCGCCTGCGCTGCCGGCCCAGGGCAGTGAGGGGTTTAGCACCTGGCCCAGCAGCTGCCTAGGTGCGCGGGGTCTCTTAGCAGTGCCAGCCCGCTGGAGCTGCGCTCCAGTTCTCCGAGGGCCTCAGCTGCCTCCCCATGGGGCAGGGCCCCGGACCTGCAGCCCGCCTTGCCTGAACCTCCCCACTCCTGGCGGTGGGCTCCCGCAGCCTGAGCGCCCCCTATGAGCGCAACCCCCTGCTCTGTGGTGCCCAGTTCCATTGGCCACCCAAGGGCTGAGGCGTGCGGGCACAGCTCCCTTGGGACTGGCGGGCAGTCCTGCCTGCAGCCCCAGTTGCGGATCCACTAGGTGAAGCCAGGTGGGCTCCTGAGTCTAGTGGGGACTTGAACCTTTATGTCTACCTAAGGGATTGTAAATACACCAATCAGCACCCTGTGTCCAGCTCAAGGTTTGTAATTACACCAATAGGTACTCTGTATCAAGCTAACCTAGTGGGGACTTGGAGAACTTTTCTGTCTAGCAATCTGTGTCTAGCTAAAGGGTTGTAAATGCATCAATCAGCACTCTGTGTCTAGCTCAAGGTTTGTAAACGCACCAATCAGTGCTCTGTGTGTAGCTAATCTAATGGGGACTTGGAGAACTTGTATGTCTAGCTAGAGGATTGTAAATGCACCAATCAGCACTCTGTGTCTAGCTCAGGGATTGTAAACGCACCAATCAGCACCCTGTCAAAATGGTCCAATCAGCTCTCTGAAAATAGACCAATCAGCTTTCTGTAAAATGTACCAATCAGCTCTCTGTAAAATGGACCAATCAGCAGGATGTGGGTGGGGCCAGATAAGGGAAGAAAAGCACGCTGGCCCAGTCATTAGTTGGTAATGAGTCCTGGTTTTCTTCTGTTGTGTGGCAGCTTTGTTGTTTTGCTGTTTGGGTGTGCTGTGCTTTGTGAGCTGTAGTAGTCCCTGCAAAGTTCAGCAGCTTCACTAGTGAGGCCGGTATAGACTATGAATCTGCAGGAAGGAATGAGCAATTGTAGACACGCCGCCTGAAGAGCTGTGACACTCACTGCGAACAAATGTCTGTAACGCCTGAGGCCAGTGTAGACTATGAACTCACAGGGAGGAATGAACAACCCCAGACGTGTCGTTTTAAGAGCTGTAACACTCAGCAGAAAGGTCTGTAGCTTCACTCATCTAAGCTAGCGAGACAACCCTACCAGAAGGAAGAAAGTCCAAACACACCATGTTTAAGAACTGTAACCCTCAACACGAGGGTCTGTGGCTTTGTTCCTGAAGTCAGTGACACCAAGAGCCCACAAATTCTGGACACAAGTTCACCTGGTATGTGATTAAAGTGATTTGATGTTGTCCTCCCACTTTGAAAAACTTTGGGTTTTTTTTTTTGGTCTTTTAAAAACATCTTAGCATTGACACATGGCTGTTACCGTCCCCCAGTGCTGGGAGCTGGCTTGGGGTCCACGGTGCTCTGGGATCTTCACTCATCCACAGTAACAGTTCTGACCAGTCTTCCACGTCGCAGATGGTATGTGAGGTGTGGGGAGGGAGAAAGAAATGACTGTCCCACCTTTGGGGGAAAAAAACCTGCTAGTTGCTCACCTTTGGAGACTAGATGGCTGTTGGGTTCCTGCAGAGGGCGGGTGTCCGTTTGCTTGTTCTTTTATAGAAAAAGGTAGTGAATTCCCCTGTAAAATCACTGACGAGGAGAGGGGGGAAGGGCAGCCTGCCCGTCTGCCCTATTCCAGGGGTCTTTGGAAGGGGCAGTCCACAGATAAGGGCAGTGGGGACCAGGGAGGGCACAGCAGGCCTCTGGCCACCGGACTGTGACCATTGTACGAGATTTGGGAGGGGCAGCAGGGCTGGGCAGACGGTGTCTTGGGGCCCCCACACCTCCCAGATCCCCCCAACATTCAAGTATTCGAGAACAGGGAAGCAAAGTCAACCAATGTGTTTGTGTATTTGTTCCTTTAAAAAAAAAAAAAGGTAACATGACCTAAGGATCCCCAACCGTGGATTTAGAAGCCAGAGGGGCTGCCCCAGGCGTAGAGTTCAGGGGCAGGGCTGGGAAGGGCAGGACGTGACCCTAGCTGTGCCCACCAGCACAGCTGCGTGCACTTCTCGAAAGTGGAACCTTGTATTGCATAGAACGTCCCCACCCGCAGGAAGTGGCGGCAGCCTCCGCAGCCCCCAGGGTTCAGAGAGTGGATAGTTGGGGGACGGAGCAGACCCCCCATTCCTGGGTGCCCGAAGGGAGGCCGAGGCCATGGCCATTTTCCGGAAGGTGGCAGACCAAACACGCTGCCCTGCGGGTGGGGATTTGGCCAGAACCTGGGGTCTGGGCCCAGCTCTAAGGACAAGGACTGAGCTGATGAGCTTCTATGCCAGGCCTAAGGGGCGGCGTGAGGCAGGACGTGGCCATGGTCAGACTGAGCACTGAGAAGGGGCACTTGGGTGCCCCGAGGGGGTGTCTTCCAGAACCCCAAGTTGGCTGATAGTGCCTGTTCAGCCCCTCTGCCTGCTGTGGCGGAAATGGCTTCGGGCCAGGCGGGGCTCCTGCTGTCTCAGGCTCTGGTGCGGTATCATCTCTTCTTTATCCATTCAAGCATTGGTGGACACTTAGG
>NW_012106820.1:24412-27504 GCF_000951045.1 Mandrillus leucophaeus
CTGTACTAATTTACATTCACACCAGAAGTGTACAAGGGTTTTCTTTTCTCCACATCGCCAAATTATCTTTTGTCTTTTAAGTAGTAGCTATTTTAATGGTTATGAGGTGATATCTCTGTGGTTTTGATTTGCATTTCCTGATGATTAGTGATGTTGGGCTTTTTTTCATATACCAGTTGGTCATTTGTATGTCTTTTTTTGAGAAATTTCTATTTAGTTTTGGAAACTTTTTTTTTTAAGGCAGAGTGTCACCCAGGCTGGAGTGCAGTGGCGTGACCTCGGCTCACTGTGACCTCTGCCTCCCAGATTCAAGTGATTCTCGTGCCTCAACCTCCTGAGAAGCTGGGATTACTGTTGCCTACCACCACATTTGACTAATTTTTGTATTTTTTTTTTTTAGTAGAGACGGGGTTCCAGCATGTTGGCCAGGCTGGTCTTGAACTCCTGAACTCATATGACCAGCCCAGCCTTGGCCTCCCAAAGTGCTGGAATTACAGGCGTGAGCCACCATACAAGGTCTAGATTTGGAAATTTCTATCGACATATGCTCAGGTTCAGAAATTTCTTCCTCAGCCATATTCAGTTTACCTTTGATGCAGGATTTTTCTCGGCCTCTTCACCAGACTCATGGAAGGGGTGCCTCATCTCAGCCTGTCGTGGTCAACCTTTTGTTGGGAGGAGCATGCAAGCGAGCGAGGGTGGAATCTGGCTGGCTGCTCCGGGCACTGACACAGGAGCAAGCTCCATGCAGGGCCTACAGCCAGACGAGGCATGTTACCTCAAGGGGAACACAGTGGCGCCCAGGTGAGGATGCTCACAACCCTGAAGCCCCAGAGGGAGTGTTACAGTGCTCCTTTAGTTCCACTGTCCGTGGACGGTGGTGTGTTAGCAGCTTGGTTAGCCCCTTGCCTTGATCCAAGGGCAGTTGCCCTCTGCTGGCAAGGGCAAAGGGCTGGTGTGACAGCCTTTCTGGGAGTCTGCACTCAGTGGGTCCT
The DNA here is from genome assembly GCF_000951045.1 of Mandrillus leucophaeus. Taxonomy (NCBI): domain Eukaryota; kingdom Metazoa; phylum Chordata; class Mammalia; order Primates; family Cercopithecidae; genus Mandrillus; species Mandrillus leucophaeus. The sequence continues at coordinate 25,408 of NW_012106820.1, forward strand.
GAGCATTTGTCCAGTGACCAAGAAGAATGAGCTCATATGAACTGAAAGATAAGGTAAAGAATTTTATTAAGCAATGAAAACAGCTCTCAGTGGAGAGGGAATGGGAAGGACAGGTCATCTTCTCTGAAGTCAGGTTCTCTTCCCTGAAGTCAGGCAGTCTCCTCCTCTACTGAGTCGGGGGTTTTTATAGGCACAGGATGGGGAGTGGATGCTGATTGGTTTGTGTGTATGCAAAAAAGGTTAAAGCAAAGACACCACTTAAAGGTGGGCATGACGGTACAGAAAGGGCAGGTATATGTAAAATAGATGAAGGGTGGAGATCAACCAAAGGAAAGCACACCAAACAGGAAGACAAATTCTCAAGCTGGTCCAAGGATTTAACTTGTAGCTTGGCTTTCAGGCTTTAAACTGTCTTTGGTGGCTGGGTGCAGTGGCTCACGCCTGTAATCCCTACACTTTGGGAGGCCAAGGCAGGTGGATCACTTGCGGCCAAGAGTTCAACACCAGCCTGACCAATATGGTGAAACCTTGTCTCTTTGTCTCTACTAAAAATAGAAAAATTTGCTGGACATGGTGGCATGTGCCTATAGTCCCCGCAACTTGGGAGTCTGAGGCAGGAGAATTGCTTGAACCTGGGAGATGGAGTTGCAGCAAGCCAAGATTGCACTTTCACAGTCCAGCCTGGGCAACAGAGTGAGGCTCCGTCTCAAAAATAAAATAAAAAAATAAATTTTTCTTTGGCTTGGAGGTGGGGTTTCACTGGGGACCTTCCCCTATCTGCCTAGGCATTTGGCTGCCTCCTGTCGTTATCAGCTTGAGCTCATGAAAGGTGTTCTTCATTTCTGTTAACAGTGGCTTTGATCTTGAGTTAGGCTGTTTTTGCATTATTTTAAAGAATACCCAAGGCTGAGTAATTTATATAGAAAAGAGATTTAATTGGCTTATGGTTTTGCAGCCTTTACAGGAAGTGTGATGCTGGCATTTGCTCGCTTCTAGTGAAGGCCTCAGGAAACTTTGACTCATGGGAGAGGGTGAAGTTGGAGCAGGAACGTCACACGGTGAGAGTGGGAGCAAGAGAGCAAGGATGGAGGTGCCATGCACATTTAAACAATGAGATCTCGTGAACTCACTCATCAGCAACGGGATGTTGCTAAGCCATTCATGAGGGATCCACCCCCGTGATCCACACACCTCCCACCAGGCCCCACCTCCAACAACTGGGATCACATTTCAACATGAGATTTGGAGGGGACAAATATCCAAACCATATCAGATCTGTAGCATTTCTTTTTCATTCTTTCTTAGAAGTCTCTCTCTCTGCTTTTATTACCTATCTGTTCTTGCAGGTTGTCTACGTTTTCCATTAGAGTTTTTAACATATTAATCAGTTGTTTTAAATTCCCAGTCTGATCATGCCAACATCCTTTGCATGTCTGAGTCTGGTTCTATACTGGCTCTGTCTCTTCAACTGTGTTTTTTGCCTTTTACTGTGCATTGTAATTTTTTATTGAAAATTGGGCTAGGCGCGGTGGCTTACCCCTGTAATCCCAGCACTTTGGGAGGCCAAGGAGGGCAGATTGCTTGAACTCAGGGGTTTGAGACCAGTCTGGGCAATATGGTCTACAAAAAAAAAAAAAAAAAAAAAGCCGGGCGTGCTGGTGCATGCCTGTAGTCCCAGCCACTTGAGAGGCTGAGGTGGGATGATGGCTTGAGCCTGGAAGATGGGAGGCTGCAGTGAGCTGGTGATCACACCACTGCCCTCCAGCCTTGGAGACAAAATGAGACCCTATCTCAAAAAAGAAAAGAAAAGAAACAGCTACCTGCCTCATTCAGTGAGTGTATTAGTTTTCTAGGGCTGCCTTAACAAGTACCACATGCTGGGTACTGGCTTAAACAACAGATTTGTTTTCTCACAGTTCTGGCAACTAGAAGTTCAAGATCAAGGTGCAGGCAGTGTTCATTTCTTCTGAGGTCTGCCTTACTGGCTTGTAGATGGGGGGCTGTCTTTTTCCTCTGTGTATGTGCGTGTGCTAATTCCCTCTTATGATACCAGTCATATCAGATTAGAGTCCATCCTAATGACCTCATTAATTAATT
>NW_012106820.1:29354-31240 GCF_000951045.1 Mandrillus leucophaeus
ATCAGCACTCTGTGTCTAGCTAAAGGTTTGTAAACACACCAATCAGCACCCTGTCAAAATGGACCAATCAGCAGGATGTGGGTGGGGTCAGATAAGGGAATAAAAGCAGGCTGCCCTGCGCCACCAGCAGCAACTTGGCAGGGCTCTTTGTGGGATGTGAAAGTATTGTTTTGCTGTAAGTGTTATTGCTCAGTCTTTGCATTTGTGCCTCCTTTATGAACTGTAACAGTCATCACAAAGGTCTGCAGCCTCTTTTCTGAGGCCAGTGAGACCATGAAGCCACTGGGAGAGATGAACAACTCCAGATGGGCTGCCTTAAGAACTGTAACACTCACTGCAGAGGTCTGTAGCTTCACTCCTGAGACCAGTGTAGACCACGAACACACCAGAAGGCAGAAGCTCTGAACATGTCTGAACATCAGAAGGAACAAACTCTGAACACACCATTTTTAAGAACTGTAATGTACTCATTTTGAGGGTCTGTGGCTTCATTCTTGAAGTCAGCGAGACCAAGAACCCATCAATTGTGGACACACTTTCCTCAATCCTCAAACCTGACAATATATCGTTAATCTGAATATATGATTATTTTTTACCTGTTCCTCCTCCAACTCCCAGGAGAATGCCTGCATCCTGGAGGTAGGGACTGTTTTTGGTTCACAGCGAGATACTGAGGCCTAGCACCATGCCTGCCTGAGTGAATTGCTATTGAATGAATAATGTCGATCCAGACAGACACTGGGTGGAAGAAGGAAAAGATTTAGGACACGATAAGGTTCCTTAGTTTTAGCTCCAGACTACGGAGGAAATACTCAACTGAACTTTTCTCTTAGGCTTCATTTTGTATATGTAAATACTGTATCATAAAATTTCTTGCAGGAAGGGGATTGTTGCTCCCCTTTAAGGAGCTAACCCTGTTTCTTTTTTCTCATGACAACGTATTTGTAAAAGAGAAAATGCAGGTCCTTTAGACTGGAGGTTAGGGGGAGAGGAAGAGCTGGGGCTCACACATTTTGAAGGGGACAGCTGTGACACTGATGGCATCATGGCAGCTGTGTCCATAGGGCTCACCAAAATGTCCCCCTGGATAAAATGGCCACATCAAGCTGTCTTCTCACTTTGCTATTTATGTCCTTTGCCTGTTTTTCTATGAAGATGTCTTCAAATGTGTATTTTTAAAGTATTTGTTTATATTAAAGTCTTTTGTCTGTCCAACAAGTTACTAATTCTTTTCTCCAAATTATTTCTTGACTTGTAACTTTGTGGTGCTTTCCAGCATTCAGAAAGGAATTTTTTTTTTTTTTAACATTTTATTATTATTTTTTAGGCGGAGTTTTGCTCTTGCTGCCCAGGCTGGAGTGCAGTGGCGTGGTCTGGGCTCACTGTAATCTCCGCCTCCGAGCTTTGGGTGGTTCTCCTGCCTCAGCCTACCAAGTGGCTGGGATTGCAGGCGTAAGCCACCCTGCCCGGCGCATTTTGTGTTATTTTTTGGTACAGATGGAGTTTCTCCATGTTGGTCAGGCTGGTCTCAAACTCCCGACCACAGGTGATTCCCCACACCCCACCCCCAGCGCCAGGGCGCCTCAACCTCCTGGGGTGCCGGGATTGCAGGCGTGAGGCAGCGCGCAGGCCCAGTTTATTAACCAGAAAGGAGTAGATCGGGCTGGCATGGTGGCTCATGCTTGTGATCCCAGGACTTTGGATAGCTGAGCGTGGGGGATCACTGGAGCCTAGGAGTTCCAGACTGGCATGGGCAACATGGTTGAAACCTGGTCTCTTTTTTTTTTTTTTTTTTTAACTGACTTTCGCTCTTGTTGCCCAGGCTGAAGTGCAGTGGCGCGGTCTGGGCTAGCTGCAGCTTCCGCCTCCCGGGTTTGGGTGCTTCT
>NW_012106820.1:32053-34648 GCF_000951045.1 Mandrillus leucophaeus
CCAGGCATGGTGGGCCGCGCGGGTGGTCCCAGAGGATTGCTTGAGCCTGGGGGTCCAGGTGGCATTGAGATATGATGGCGCTGCTGCACTCCAGACTGGGCGACAGAGCTGGACTCTGTCTCAGGAAGGGGAAAAAAAGAAAAACTAAATAAAATGGCTACATCAAGGAACAGCTTGACAGTGTATTATTGAGAGAAATAGAGGCAAAGGTTAGCAGACACCAATGCTCACTTAGTGGGAACTGTAGGTGTTCCCTGGACTGGAGGCTGCTACTTTTCCAAAAGAAATCTATACTGACAGCCAATTAAAAAAAATTGTAGGTTTGTTACAATATACAAATAGCTAAACTTTATGTAGCCACGACCATATTCCAGCACTGCTCTAAGCCTTTTCCTGCTCTGAAATAGCTGTTGTTACCGCCATTGTAGAGAAAACAGATGCCAAAGCTTATTGTGGAACGACCAGGAAACTGACTATGAAATTGACTACTTGTAAGTTTCGGACTTAAAAGTTCCTGCTTCGCTCCTTACATTGCCACATTTTAGTTAACATACTTCTGAAAACACTGGTCCTTTCTATATTTGGAGGGACTCCTCGTGGCAATTTGAAGTTTTTTCTCGCAGTAAGCCATTTGCTGCCATTTGCTCACAAGATCGTCTGCGTTTCATGTCAGTTTAAGTACCTCTTTAGACATTGTTCAGTTAGGAATCTAAATAGGAGCTAACATTGTGTGTAAAAGGAAATAACAGCTGCTTACAACCATTTTTGTTACATGATAATAGAAATATAAATCAGTATGTTACTGCAAATGCAGGCTGGGAGGTGAGAGAAAATACGCAGAGAGAAAAGCCCTATCTCTGCTTGGAGTTCAGCACTGGGTCTCTTTTCCCTTCCACCTTCCTTGTCAAGGCTGCCACAGTGACAGAAGCACACAGCACTGCCTTTTAGTGACACTTGCTGGGACAGACCTGGCAGAAGGGATTGCATATCTGCATGGTTCCTGGCTGCCTCTGCTAGCCTGAGTCAGCAGCCCACTCCATTTCATGCTGAGCTTGGAGAGCTCAGGTTTGAAAAATTCCCCCTTCCCTTGGAGCAACCACCGTGTTTCACCAAGTTGCCCAGGCTGCTCTTAAACTCCTGAGCTCTAGCGATCCCCCATCCTGGCCTCCCAAAAGTGCTGGGACTACAGGTATGAGTGTAGTCCTGGCCTCCAGCAAACTTTTTAAGAAATGCGTCTAAGCTAGATGGCGGACAAGGTTGCGAGTTTTATACCTCACATGGAACAGATAAGCAATTAAAAGTTTTGGCTTGAAACTTTTCTCCTGCTACCAAAAAACAATATGCATTGTTGCCATTGTTCTTGGTCAATAAAATACCTATTACACTAAGATGGTAATAGGACATATCTGAGAACAAACTGTTGAGATGTAGTTGAGACTACAATCTGAAAAACAACACAATTCCAGCCGTGTTATAGCAAAGTGTAATATAAAGTGTACCATGTGTCTGAAATTCGTCTCTTAAGTAGCTAGAAATTTTTATAGCTCCACCAACCTGTTCTACCACATAATCATTAAGATTACAATTAAACTAGCTACTAAAACAAGGAAAATGGAACCAACAGAAAACTATACTAGGTTAATTTGTAAAGAAATTGCGTCAGAAATTGGTGGGTCTTGGTCTCACTGACTTCAAGAATGAAGTCGAAGACCCTCGCGGTGAGTGTTACAGTTCTTAAAGATGGCGTGTTCAGAGTCTGTTCCTTCAGATGCTCGGATGTGTTTGGAGTTTCTTCCTTCTGGTGGGTTTGTGGTCTTGCTGGCTGCAGGAGTGAAGCTTCAGACTTTCACGGTAAGTGTTACAGCTCTTAAGGCCGCTCATCTGGAGTTGTTCATTCTTCCCAGTGGGTTCATAGGCTCACTGGCCTCAGGAGGGAAGCTGCAGACCTTTGCAGTCACTGTTACGGCTCATAAACGCTGTGTGGTTGCCACTGACTGGGGCAACCTGCTTTTATTCCCTTATCTGACCCCACCCACATCCTGCTGATTTGTCCATTTTACAGAGAGCTGATTGGTCCATTTTGACAGAGTGCTGATTGGTGTGTTTACCATCCCTGAGCTAGAGACAGAGTGCTGATTGGTGCATTTACAATCCTTTAGCTAGACAGAGTGCTAGACAGAAAAGTTCTCCAAGTCCCCACTAGGTTAGCTAGTTACAGAGTACTGATTGGTGTATTTACAAACTTGAGCTAGACACGGTGCTTATTGGTGCGTTTACAATCCCTTAGCTAGATGTAAAAGTTCTCCAACTCTGCCACTAGACTCAAGAGCCTAGCTGGCTTCACCTAGTGGATCCCGCACCAGGGCTGCAGGAGGAGCTGCCCGCCAGTCCTGAGCCGTGCCTGCACTCCTCAGCCCTTCCGGGGTGGATTGTACCAGGTGCCACAGAGTGCGGGGGCGGTGCCTGTCGGGGTGGGGAGTGGAGAGGGTCTTGGATATGACGGGCTGCAGGTCCCGAGCCCTGCCCCATTGGGAGGCAGTTGAGGCCCAGTGAGAATTCGAGCCGGTGGGCCGCCAGTGCTGGGGAACCTCCACA
>NW_012106820.1:34698-35728 GCF_000951045.1 Mandrillus leucophaeus
TAATTTTTATCCTGCTGCATGAAAAAATTTTAACTTAGTGATTTTACTGGAAACAGGAGCAGGACAGAATGTAATATCTAGATCTCGCTCTGTCACACAAGCTGGAGTGCAGTGGCATGATCATAGTTGCTGCAGCCTCGTACTCCTGAGCCTGTCTCTTATACACATCTAGATGTGTGGTGCCACAGAGTGCGGGGGCGGTGCCTGTCGGGGTGGGGAGTGGAGAGGGTCTTGGATATGACGGGCTGCAGGTCCCGAGCCCTGCCCCATTGGGAGGCAGTTGAGGCCCAGTGAGAATTCGAGCCGGTGGGCCGCCAGTGCTGGGGAACCTCCACAGCTGCTGGCCTGGATGCTAAGCTCCTCACTGCCCTGGACCTACGGTGCCGGCCAGCCACTCCAAGTGTGGCCTCGCCTTCCCCGCCAGAACTAGCACTGGCCTGTGAGGTTGGCGCGCAGCCCAGGTTCCTGCCCAGGCCTCTCCCTCCACACCTTCCTGCAAAGAAAGGGAACTGGCTCCACCCTCGGCCAGCCCAGAGAGGTGCTCCCACAGTGCAGTGGTGGGCTGAAGCGTTCTTCAAGTGCTGCCAGAGTGGATGCCGAGGCCGAGGAGTCGCAGAGAGTGAGGGCTGCTAGCACATTGTCACCTCTCAAAATGATAACTGCATAGTTTCTTTTAAAGAGACAGACCTTATTTTAAGGATTTTTACATTGAAGAATTCAAAAAGCAATGAATTTTTGGGAATTCGTTGATTTGCATTTAAAAGGAACTGCTGACAAAGATTCACTGGTAATAATCTGAACAAGTTGGAAAATACAGTCAACACTATTGAAACACTACTAAAATAATTCCAGGACATAGTTTTATTCCACAGAACAAAACTTCTCAGATGCTGTCCTTGATGTGAAAATTGACTGCTTCTTACTTTTCTTTTTTTTTTCCAGCTGCATCCATGTCCCTACAAAGGACATGAACTCATCCTTTTTTATGGCTGCATAGTATTCCATGGTGTATATGTGCCATATTTTCTTA
>NW_012106820.1:35778-41437 GCF_000951045.1 Mandrillus leucophaeus
TCTTATATGTAAAATGCTGTTCTTGCCTTTCATTTCAGAATATACTTTTTTAATGTGAATTTCTGGATTTTCATTTTATAGCATGTTTGTGTCATTAGTGAAACTGGAAAAGCAAAATACAAAACAAGCCTAAGATGAGAGTTCAAGTTGAGTTTGGAAATATCTGGAGTCCTATTGACATCCCCAGTAAAATTATCAATGTTCTAGTTCTGTGGCCATCTGCTTAGGAGAGCTTTTTGTATGTATCTTCTAAGAATTGTATCTGTTTTGTAGTTCAATTTTGCCACTCAAAACATTCTGGTTTGTTGCTTTTTACACTTGTTATATACATTTTAAAAAGTAGAATCATAATATATGGTCCTTTGTCACTCACTATATTTTAAGCATGTTTCTGTGGCAGAAATATATCCTGGCATCATCATTTTTAATAGCTGGGTGTATGTTAAGTGAATCATTGGCACCCCAGAGCTGAATTTCCTTCTATGTACATTTTAATGGACTCAAGTAAGTATTTTTGCACTGAATTCATACAGTAGAATTTCTAGAGGAAAATAATGTAAAACAGTTTTAAGATTTTTAAAAGAAATGTTCAAATTATCCTGTAGGAAAATTGGTTCAGTTTATACTCCCATCAACAGGGACAGAGCTCCAGGTTCCCCCTTCCATTTGTCATCTTTGCTGGTCTTTAGGCAGAAAATCTCATTGTTTTCATTACATTTCTTTGATTTCTAGTGCTTTTGAATCTTTTTCATATGCTTATAGGCCATTTTTATTCTTGTGGGAAGTGCCAGTTTCTCCTTTGCTGATTTTCTGCTGGAAATCCTTCATTTTTTTCTCTGAGTAATTTAAAATTTTTCTTTATCGGCTAAGGATACAAACCTTTAATCTGTCATTGAGGTTACAAAGACTTTCTCCCAGTACGTAATTTGTCATTTCGCTTTATTTTTTGCTAGCCAAGCACCAATGTCACATTTCACTTAATTTTTATCCTGCTGCATGAAAAAATTTTAACTTAGTGATTTTACTGGAAACAGGAGCAGGACAGAATGTAATATCTAGATCTCGCTCTGTCATCCCAACTGGAGTGCAGTGGCTTGATCATAGCTACTGCAGCCTCAAACTCCTGGGCTCAAGTGATTTTCCCACCTCAGCCTCCCAAGTAGCTCTAGGACTACAGGTGTGTGCCGCTATGCCCAGCTAATTTTTAAATTTTTTGTAGAGATGTGAATTTGCTATGCTGCGCAGGCTGGTCTTGAACTCCTGACTTACCCCACCTTGGCTTGCCAATATGCTGGGAGTACAGGCGTGAACTAGTGTTCCCGGCTAACAGCTTACTGTTTTTGCTAGAGGTGTTCTTGGTATCTTTTTATATCTGAGGCTTTCATGCTAGTGCCTAAGTATTACACTCACCATCTGAGGTTTACAGGACTTTTGTTTTAATATGGAACAGAGGGAACTGTTTAGTTTTGCATCTTTGCAGGTGTACAAAATGTGCCTACCAGGACTCTGCTTTGTATCCATTGGAAAGCAAGAAGTAATATAGTAAAACTTTGCCTGGCTAGAGGCTTTGGGAGAATGGAGTATTCTGGTTTAATTCTATTAACTTGAAAGGATGAAGGTGAAACAAATTCCAAACTTTAATTTCCTGTTGAATGCAATTTGAAAATATAGCCAATGATTCCACCTTTCTTCTCAAGTTTGGACATTCAGATCTAGTTGGTCTTTCATCATAGAACTCCTAGTGTGCCTGAGTCTTACATTGTGAAGATCCTTTTCTAAAACTTTAGATGTAAGAGGATGTAAATGATACTGGATTAGATCAGGCTGGATGAGAACTGATATCTGTAAATATACGTTTTAGAAGAAATGTCTGATTGCCACTCACTTTCTTATTGAACTCATAAAAATAAAACACATTGGCTGGAGGGTGGAAGTAGGAAGGAGATTCATGTCTTTTAATTGCATGTCATTGCTTCGTATCGAGACAGAACATATAGTATCCCTGGCTTTGGACCTACAGAAGGAAACACATTTTTCTACCTGCTGTATGCCAGCGGTTCCTGAACACCTGGAGGGCTTATTGCAGCGTGGATGGCTGGTCCCTACTCCAGAGTTTCTGATTCATCAGGTCTAGGGTGGGCCTGAGAATTTACATTTATAAGAAGTTCCCAGGTGCTGCTGGTCCAGAGACTATAGTTTTGAGAGCCACTCTTACATACTAACTATAAATTGTAGACTCTAGAAAAAAGCTTAGTTTGGTCTGGCATAAGAAGCACGCAGGTAATGGAGCAAATCATGAAAAACTCAACCCTTGATCCCAGGTAGCAAGCACTACACAGTGACAGAACACAACTCTTGGTTTTCATGATTGCAAGTCATAGCCAATCACTGAGAGAGAAATTCAATTTCATTTTCAGGGCTTAGAGAGGCCAGGTGATTCTAGAAAAATAGGATTTAGTGATTAACCTCATGAGAGTAGGAGTTATTTATGTCCTTTTTCTCTCCCACATCACTTAGCATTTAGCCTTACTTTGGGAGGGTCCTGTATTTGTTTTAAACTTGTAAAGACCTTTGAGTGTTTATTAAATGGAAAGCTTTGTGTGTGTGTGTGTGTGTGTGTGTGTGTGTGTGTATGTATGTATGTATTTAGAGACAGAGACTCATTCTGTAGCCCAGGCTGAAGTGCAGTGGCATGATTTTGGCTCACTGCAACCTCCGCCTCCCAGGTTCAAGGATTCTCCTGCCTCAGCATCCCAAGTAACTGGGATTACAGGCACCTGCCACCATGCCCAGCTAGTTTTGGATTTTTAGTAGAGAAAGGGTTTCATCATGTTGGCCAGGCTGGTCTTGAACTCCTGAATTCAGGTGATCCACCTGCCCCAGCCTCCTAAAGTGCTGGGATTACAGGCATGAGGCACCGCGCCTGGCTCAAAAGCTTTGTGTTTTTAAAGATATTATACATGTTTCTTTTTTTAAAAAAAAACTTTAACAATAAAGTACGAAAGAGAAAGTTTTTCCAAAAAAGAGAAATCATTGTGATTATATTATCTTATTGGAATGTTGGATAATACAGTCTGCTTTATCAATCATCAAGCACACTATAAAATTCCATTTTCATAGGATTTGTACCTCAATTGAGGTAATACAGTTTTAAAGTTTTTAAAGTGAAAGCCAGCCCCGCCCCTCTCCTGGAGTGGGCGGGGACAGCGGTTGCAGGGACAGCTTTCCTTGTGACACCACAGGTCCTTCATGACACGCCTTCTTTCTCTTTCATCTTTCTCATTGACCAATGGGCTTGAAGCATTAAGGCCATGCCCCTATTCTGCATTCTAGTGCAGCCTTGGTTACACCTCCTCTGGCTCAGTCACACAGCTACCTGGTAGGTGACTGGAGGTGTATAGTTGTCCTCTCCTAGATCGTGCTGATGTGGCCCCAACCCCACCTCCCTACCCATCCCATGATGTCCAAAGAAACCCGACAGAACAAATTGGCCGAGGCCAAGCAAAAGGTAAAACGCGCCAGGTTGCAGCACCCCAACCCAGCCCCAGGTCCCCTCTGACAGTCGAACTGCTGCCAGAGTCTGTGTCACTCCTGAGGCACACTGGGCTGGGTGCTCCCAAGTGCCTCTGGGTTCCCCACACCAAAATCTTGTGAGCCAGCCCACTCCCCTCATGAGTCCTTCCCCTGCCCTCGCCAGTCACCCCAGGGCGATTTTGAGCTGGTGACTCCTGGGGCTTCCCTCTCCACACTCTGCCCTTACCTTCTGCTATCCCAAACCCAACCTCCATGGGCTCTTTGGGCTCACGTCTCCAAAGACCTGGGTGCCCCAGAACCTGCCCTCATCAGTTGCCCCAGGGTGACTTTGGGCATGTGACTCCTTGGGCTCCCTGCTCCACATTCGGCCCTCACCTCCCACCGCCTCAAGCCTGACCTCCCTGGGCTCTTTGGGCTCCTGTCTCCAAGTACCTGGGTCCCAATCCAGCAACCCCCTCCCCAATCTCAAAGCGACAACTTGGGCATTGCTCTCATGTGTCCCCCACACCACTCCACCGAGGAGTGGAATGTAGTGATTTCACAGTCCCCCTAGGAACTATCATTATGGCCACGAGACCGGCCTTTGGTCTTGGGACCTGGTCCCCTAAGTATTCTTGCCCATTTCTGGTTCCTCTGGTTGCAGCACAGGTTTCCAGCTGGACGGGGAATGGGGACCATGGGACCTAGGAGAGAGAGGTTTCAGGCTGCCTCTGTAGCTAGCTAACCTAGTGGGGACTTGGAGAACTTTTCAGCGTAGGGGGTGTGCTGGGAGGTGGGGGTACAGGTGAGCATGGTGAGAGGCTCATACAGGTTTTCATGTGTGCACAGGGAAGCTCTAGTGCCGGCTGTGCCACTGACTCATGCGGTAGCCTCAGGCAACTCATGTCTTCTCTCTGGCCTGCCACCTGGGACTTTTAATTCTTGGGGTCCCATCCAATGCCACGGTTCTGTGGTTGTGGGGCGAAAGTAGAGGGTTGATCACCAAAGCAGTCCTTTCTGTTCTTCGTTCATTCCTTTATCTACTGCCTCTGGTCATAGCATAACCAATGATGAGCTGAAGGAGAAAAATGCCGAACTACAAGAAAAATTTCAACTTGTAGAATCTGAGAAGTCTGAGATCCAGCTCAACGTAAAGGAGCTAAAAAGGAAGCTGGAGAAGGCCAAGCTCCTGCTGCCACAGGCAAGCAGCTACAGCCCCGGGGGTTGTGGGATCCCTGTCCGGCTGGGACCATGGTCTAGGGATCATGCAGGGTATGGGGAGGTTCCAGCCAAGAGCTGGAAAATTTGGGCCCTTGTTCTGGTCCCACCATAGAATCCTCTAGAGTGTGCTAAAAATCTACAAAGTGGGGCCCTGCCTGGGGAATCAGAATCTCAGAGTTAGGGCTTAAAAATATGTATTTTAAAGGATCATGGGTGAAAACCATTGTTTGATAGATTACATTTATATGACTATTCCATGAGTCTGTTTCCTTCTGAGGTTCAAACCAACACTTTCACTGTTCCAGCAGCAGCTGCAGGAGGAGGCTGACCACCTGGGTAAGGAGCTGCAGAGTGTGTCCGCGAAGCTCCAAGCCCAGGTGGAAGAGAACCAGTTGTGGAACCGCCTGTACCAGCAACAGGAGGTGAAGATGCGGAGGCAGGAGGAGAAGATAAGGGAGCAGGAGGAGAAGATAAGGGAGCAGGAGGAGAAGATAAGGGAGCAGGAGGAGAAGATAAGGGAGCAGGAGGAGAAGATACGGGAGCAGGAGGAGAAGAGGCAGGAGCAGGAGAAGAAGATGTGGAGGCAGGAGAAGATGCATGAGCAGGAGGAGAAGATACGGGAGCAGGAGGAGAAGAGGCAGGAGCAGGAAGAAAAGAGGCAGGAGCAGGAGGAGAAGATGTGGAAGCAGGAGAAGATACAGGAGCGGGTGAAGAAGATGCACGAGCAGGAGGAGAAGATGCGGGAGCAGGAGGAGAAGATGTGGAGGCAGGAGGAAATGATGCACGAGCAGGAGGAGAAGATACGGGAGCAGGAGAAGATGTGGAGGCAGGAGGAGAAGATATGTGAGCAGAAGGAGAAGAGGCGGGAGCAGAAGGAGAAGATGTGGAGGCAGGAGGAGAAGATACGGGAGCAGGAGGAGAAGAT
>NW_012106820.1:43314-46087 GCF_000951045.1 Mandrillus leucophaeus
TCCTAGGCCTGGTCACTCAAGTCCTGACTGAGGTCTCCAATTACCTTCAAACAGTTGTTTTTGGTGGGGGGCACATTTTTGTCCAGTTTCTCTAACTGCTTTTGTGGGGAGGCTAATCTATAACAAGCTACTCTGCCTTTAGTGAAAGTTGAAAACCTTCATCTGTCTTTTTTTTTTCTTTTGAGGTGGAGTCTCGCTCTGTTGCCCAGGCTCCAGTACAGTGGCGTGATCGCTGCTCACTGTAACCTCCGCCTACTGGGTTCAAGCAATTCTCCTGCCTCAGCCTCCCGAGTAGCTGGGACTACAAGCCTGTGTCCCCATGCCTGGCTAATTTTTGTATTTTTAATAGAGACAGGATTTCACCATGTTTTCCAGGCTGGTCTCGAGCTCCTGACTCAGGTGATCTACCCGCCTCGGCCTCCCAAAGTGCTGGGATTACAGGCGTGAGCAACTGCGTCCGGCCCATCTGTCTTTTAAAAAATGTTTTTAATTTGAGGTATAATTTATCTTCAGTGAAATGCACAGATCTGGTGTATATTTTGATCAATTTTAATAAATGCATTACCCATGTATCCCACCTCCTTTGAAGATATAGAACATTCCTATCATCCAGAAAGTTCTCCTGTGCTTTAACCCTGTCCGGCACTCCCCCAGCAGCTGATGAACCTGCTGAGGACATTGGTACAGGATTCTGGCCTCCCCAAAAGAGCTGCTTTGACAAACCTGCTTGCCTTACCCAGCACTAAGTCCCTGCCTGCTCTCTCAAGATTTCCATCTTTAAACTGGTTGTACCTATAACCCTCCCTCATTAAGTCAATAGATAAACAAACCCTGAAAAAAAACACCCCTTCCTGGCCCAGCAGCCCACAGCCTAATCTTTCCTGTATCCCCAACAATCAGACATGTCACTCGCCTGCTGGTTCACCTCACTAGGGTGGCAGCTGCACAGGAGCAGCTGGGCTGACCCGTTAAGCAAGAAGCCAATAGCTGGACAGTGACACTCAGACCCCAGCCTGGGTGAGCCTGGCTGAAAGCCCCCTTCTTTCCGGTCCGACTGTGGAGAGAGGGGGCGGAGCATCCACAACTCTACTGCCCTCCGCATCCTTCAGCTGTGCTTCCTCCTGGGAGACAGCTGTTCATTCATTTGGCCAAAACCTTCTTGAGGGCTGTAGGTTTGACAGGCTGGGTGTGTGGGGGCCACTGTGCTAGAGAGAGAGGCTGGTGTGTCAGAAGGCAGCCACCTGGCCAGAGGAGGGTCAACCCCCTTGGTGACCTCCTTCCCCTGGCTGGACACAGCGCCCTGCACTCTCCACATGTGACTGCTCCCCTCAGAGCCACTTCAGGGGAGGGGTTCTAACCCTGTGGGTGGGGACACTGTGTTAGTTTACACAGAGGGGCCGTGGCTCCCTCTGACATCTCCAACTCGGAGGCAGTGGAGAGAAGATGAGAAATTCCCTGCACCTCCTCCCTCAGCACCCACCTCTGCACACGTCCACATATCGAGACCCTGTCGGTGGTCCCTGGGAGTGCGGCCATCTGCGCCTCCTTTCCATGCCTGCAGCAGCCATGCCCACTCTCCAGACCCTCACCCTCCTGGCTCAGTAGGGGCTGCACTGCCTGGGGTCCTGCCCCTACACCTGGGCCTCTGTACCCATCAGTTCCTCCAGTCGGGTTCTTATTTCCCCCAACAAGTAGGGAGCCCATAAGGTTACCTGCTGAGCAAGCTGGGGGAGAGAGTAGGGTGGGGCTGGGAGGATGAGGAGGAGAAGCTTATGGTCGTGCTGGAGACAGCGGAGCAGAGTCCATGCAGGCCCATTGGCTGCCTAGCCAGTGGTGATCCCGCTCCCACCCTCATTTCTTCTTTAACAAAACCATGACCGCATTAAATATTGGAAACCTATAAACCTCATAGACCCTCCTCCAGCCTCCCCGCCATGTATTGGTGAATCTAGGTCAACTCTAGTCATTTCATTCCTCTGGACACTGATTGCCTGGGGCTTAGGCATGAGCTGCTGCTTCACCTGAGCCTGAGCCACACGTGTCCTCTGCACCTACCAACTGATGCACTGGGCCAGGGAGAGCTCCGATTTGATGGAGATGAGCTGTGAGGAGCTGGTGGCTGGGCAGATCAGGTTGTTGTAATGTGTTTTGTTCAGAGGGTCATCCATCAGCTTCTGCTCGGCATGGGCCACGTGGCAGTCCCCTGGGTAAACACACAGACACGCTGGGCCCTTGTGCAACTGTCCCCCACTGCAGCTGACAGCTACGAAGTGGGAGCTGAGAGGGCCAGGGAGCACAGGCACCCCAAGGGCCGGCTGAAGCAGTGAAGGTGCTGAGGGGCCTGGCTCTCCCTGGGAACTTCAAATGACATTCATGACAGAGCTCAGCTGCCTCCTCCCATGCCACACCTCTTCCTCCTCCTCCTCCTCCCTTGATCAATGAGCAGCATCCCACGCTCCACACATCTGATATGAAACTGGGTGTCTCTTCCAGACTCCTGCCTTGGTTCCTCCAAGTGGCCACCAAGTCCTGTCTGTCCTCCCATCTCCACGGCTACAGCCATGTCCCTGCCTCCCCCGCCCTGTCCACTTTCTGTTCTCTCCACCTGCACTCTGCCCCCGCCATCCATGTGCCATACAGTGGCAGACTGGTCTTTCTACAGCACACTGGACTAGGGCCCTTCCCTGCCCACAGCTCTCAGAGCTGGAGGTGGAGTTGAAACTCATGGTTTGACATTCAGAGCTCTTTCCCCCTCGGCACTGGCTTATCCAGA
>NW_012106820.1:46857-48240 GCF_000951045.1 Mandrillus leucophaeus
GGCTGCCTGGCTCGCCAGGCTCAGGAGTCGGTTACATCCCCCCTCAAGGGCCAGCTCACCTGGTTGCCCCAAAGGCCTCCCTCTTTGAGGTGAGACCAGAGGGCCCAGAGCACGGATGACCCAACTGAGCAGGACTGAGGCGGACTCAGGTGGGTGCTGGGCTGGACTCCTGGCCGTGGGGAGCAGCTGCCACCCTGCCTACTGCGTCCACTTTCCAACTCGCTGCCTATCTGAGCAGATGCAATATTGGGCACCTTGTGAAACGTGCTCCTGGTGCACCTGCTGCCTGCTGCCCCTCCTGCAGAGTGCCCGGGCTCTCCAGAGGGGATTCCTGTGAAGGCTTGGCCTAGATTCTGAGTCCTGCCTCTCACACCCGGGGCTGCTACCCCAGAGGCCAGCTGCTTGAGTACCCTGGAAGCCTGTCTGTAGCCCCAGGCTACAGCTGGGTCCATCCCACAGCCCTTCTTTAGTATATCTATTTGGACTGACTGGTCATTTCATAGAGAGGGGTGTGTCTTGCCCCAGCCCATCTGGCATGTCTAAAGCAGCTGTGGAGTCAGAATCTGCAGCTCCCAGCCCCCAGTCCTGCAACAGTAGGAGAGGCTGGACCCACATCTCTGAAGTCCCACCGGGCTGGTGTGAGCGGGTTCCCAAGTCCAGGCCTGCTCTGCAGGCTGTGGGGTTTGTGCGCCAGCTCTGAGCCCACCTGATGTGCTCAGGTTGCTCACCTTTGGGCCTGTCCTGCCTCTCAGGCATTCAGTTGACCCCACGGGCCCCTCCCTCATCTTGACCACCAGCTACGGGCTCTGACTTAGAGGTTCACAGAACCTTAGACCATTTGGCCTCCTCCCCCATTTCTCAGCTGAGGAAACTGAGATCAAAGAGGGGAAGCAAATTTCTCCAGGACACCCAGCAAGTCAGAGACAGAACCGGATCTAGGAACCTCTTCTCAACAGAGATTCTCCCTGTCCCCTGAGCCTTTTTTAGTGCCTCATTAACTTCCCTGTAAGGACACTGCCCTGCCGAGGCTGGAAATGGTGCTGTCCAGGGCGGTGTGTGCCCGTGACTGTGCCTGTGTTTGTACTTGTGAGTGTGTATGGGGGTGGGGATGAGGGGTGGGAATAAACAGCAGGGATGCTCGGGCTGGAATGCACTCCGACTCACCCCAAAAAGGGGTGCAGGAGAGCCCAGCCAAGCACAGCACATGCTTCCACTTTCCAATCTGCGGAATGACTGGGAGGCCGGCTGGGCCCAGAAGACAAGGAACAGGCCTTTCCCCACAGATGACAGGGGGGCCCAGGATGGGCGGAAGCTTCTGCTGCAGCTTTGGGGGTCACATCCCAGCCCACGGGCTGACAGTTAAGCAGAGAAGCCGCCTCTAGG
>NW_012106820.1:48290-49132 GCF_000951045.1 Mandrillus leucophaeus
TGTCTCAAAAAAAAAAAAAAAAAAAAAACCAAGAGACGAAGGAAAGAAATTTTTTTAATTGGAAAGAAAATAACTACCTGTATTTGCAGACCATATGATTGTCTATACAGAAAATCCAGAAGAATATACAGGGACGTACTCGAGTCTGGGTGACAGAGCAAGACTCCATCTCAAAAAAAAAAAAAAAAAAGACTATTCTGAGAGTAGACTACTGCTTTTTATTTTCACTTAATGTTCACAAGTCTTAAGTGTAGGCTGCCCAGTCAACTTTCGTTTTGTGGGGTGCTACTCTTCTTTAGTACCCAGGAAAGACAAGAACTGTGCCTCAAAGAGCCAGAAACCACGATCTTTTTTCATGAGTCTTGCTCACCTTTTGGGCGGTATCCGATGAAGCTGGTGTCTGACCTGTGGTGGTCGCACCCAGGACCCTTGGCTTAGGCTTAGTATCTGGTGTGGCAAATCACTCAGTATATGTCTTAGTCTTTTTTCTCTTGCTTATAACAGAAGATCTGAAACTGAGTAACTTATAAAGAAAAGGAATACAGTTATGGAGGCTGAGAAGTCCAGGGTCAAAGGGCCTGCTTGTTAGTGGAGATTCTGCAGAATCCTGAGGCAGTACAGGGCATCACATGGTGAAAGGGCTGTGCATGCTAACATGCAGGTCTCTCTTCCTCTTCTTAAAAGCCACCATTTCCCCCTCCCACGATAACCCATTAATCCATAAATGGGACTGCCATTCAAGAGGGCAGAGCCCTGGTGATCCAGTCACATCCTAGAAGCCCCACATCTCAGTATTGCCGCATCAGGAATTAAGTTTCAACATGAGTTTTGGAGGGGATATT
>NW_012106820.1:51462-53795 GCF_000951045.1 Mandrillus leucophaeus
GCAGGAAGGGCAGGGTCTGAGGGAGTGACCACCTCGGAAGGCAGCTCTGCCACCTTCTCTCCAGGACTCTCAGGCTTGCTTTCATATCGCTCCCTCGACATCCTTTTGCTATAATCTGGCATCTAGACAGACAGATGGTCTTTAAAAGAAACAACACTGTTGACGTGGAGCAGACGTCCCCTTTGGGGTGGTTTGGAGAAGTTAGGGTTGAGGGCATCCTCTCCTCTGCAACCTGCAGCAGTAATAGATGAGATACAGAAAGTAAATAAAGGCCATGTGCGGTGGCTCACGCCTGTAATCCCAACACTTTGGGAGGCCAAGGCAGGTGGATCACCTGAGGTCAGGAGTTGGAGACCAGCCTGGCCAACATAGTGAAACCCTATCTCAACTAAAAATATAAAAATTAGCCTGGCGTGGTGGTGCACACCTGTAGTCCCAGCTACTCAGGAGGCTGAGGCAGGAGAATCACTTGAACCCGGGAGGCAGAGCTGGCAGTGAACCGAGATCCTGCCACTGCATTCCAGTCTGGGCGACAGAGTGAGACTCTATCTCAAAAAATAAAAATTAAAATTAAAAATTAAAAAGACATGCCCAGGCCGGAAAATAAGTTAATAATCTCCATGAATGAAAGGCAGAAAAGAAATGCAAAGTAGTTGTAGGCTGAAGAGCCTGGACCCTGCTGGGCTTTGGAAACCAAAGACAATGCCAGGTCTTTTGGGATAAAGGGACCAAATGACTCCTAGCTGGAAGCTGGGAACTTGGGTGTACCCCAGTAACTGAAAGGATGTTGGCCAGGAGTGGTGGCTCATGCCTATAATCCCAGCACTTTGGGAGGCTGAGGTGGGTGGATCACCTGAACTCAGGAGTTGGAGACCAGCCTGGCCAACTCCTGGCCCACCCAACAGGGTGAAACCCCGTCTCTACTAAAAACACAAAAAAGTTAGCCAGGTGTGGTGGCGGGTGCCTGTAAACCCAGCTACTGGGAGGCTGAGGCAGGAGAATCGCTTGAACCCAGGAGGCGGAGGTTGCAGTGAGCTGAGATCATGCCACTGCACTCCAGCCTTGGCAACAAGAATGAGACTCCATCTAAAAAAAAAGAAAGGATGCTGGAGGGTGGGGGAGTCTGCTGCTGATCCGTGGTCTGTATCCCCGGCTTTATGGGATGTATACCTCCCCAATGTCCCCAGGACAGGAGCTTGCAAATGTTGTACATCCTGGAGGCCACTGCAAAACTGTTAAAGTCAGTCTAGCAAAGGGGATAGGATGAAATAGGTTTTTATAAAAATTTGACTTTTTTTTTTTAATAAAAGTAAAAGAAGAGCGATCTAATTATCTATCGAGAATAATATAATCTTGGTACGAAACCGGAACAAGGATGTACAAGGACAGTTCACGGTAGAACAGTCTGAATGACGAGTCTTTGTCACAGGGAGAGGGCACAGGGCAGTGCTTAGCGCTCGGCCTCTGGAGCCAGGCAATCCGGATTTGTACTGCTGCTGCCACTGCTTATCTTCCCTGTGACCTTAGGGGAAATGACTTGCCTTCACGGTGCCTTAATTTCCTCATAGATAAAGGGGGAAATAACCTCTACAAGAAGGCTTCTAGGATGAAATGAAATAACTCAAGGAAACTAACTTAACAATACCCAGAACATAGAAAAAAGATGTTAGCTATTATTAACTTTTAAGAACATGAATTCCAAAATTTTAAATACAATAATACCAAGTCAAATACAGCAATGTACACACACACACAAATAATGCATCATCGTGAATTAGGTTTTATTATAATAATGCAAGGGCAGAGTCAACATCAGATAATGCACTATTAGCATGCTAGCATATATATATATATATTTTTTTTTAGACAAGGTCTCACTGCCACCCAGGCTGGAGTGCAGTGTTAAGATCTTGGCTCACTGCAACCTCCACCTCCCTGTCTCAAGCAATCTTCCCCACAGCCTTCCAAAGTGCTGGAATTACAGGAGTGCATGACCACACTGGCCCTATCTCCCCTAGTGTATAGCAACTATCATATTTACTGGTAAATTTTTAGAAGCAATTTTCATCAAAGTTAGCACGTAGACAAGGGTACCTTCTATCACTGTCTTTATTGAACATGGCACTGGAGGTCCTAGGCAATGTGTTAGGCTAATACATAAGAAACTGCCATTTTTTTAAGGTTATGAGATGCCGGGCGCTGTGGCTCACGCCTGTAATCCCAGCACTTTGGGAGGCCAAGGCAGGTGGATCACGTGAGGTTAGGAGTTCGAGACCAGTCTGGCCAACATGGCGAAACCCCATCTCCACTAAAAATACAAAAATTAGGTGGGT
>NW_012106820.1:56146-58150 GCF_000951045.1 Mandrillus leucophaeus
GTAGGCAGGCATCTCATCTCCATAGAACAGATAGGGAAACTGAGGTCCAGAGTGGGGAAAGAAATGGCACAGGGTCATCCAGGAAGTAGTAGCAGAGCCATGACACACCCACTGCCTGCGGACACCATCTCTGATGACAGCTCCACCTCCCTTCAGGAACCTTGCCCACCCCCACCCCTACCTCCTGCTGCCCCTATGGTGGGTCTCTGTCCAAGGAAGATGTAGCCCTGGTCCTCTAGGCTGACTGGGGCTCATAGGAAAAGCTTGGTCCAGAGTGTAGGAGCTAGAAGGGTTCTTGGAATTCAGGTGGGGAAACTGAGACCCAAAGAAGGGCGTCTTCAGATTTGAACTCTGTCTGGAGAAGGGCTGGGTCCCCTTCCTGAGTGGTAGGTTTGGCTTCACCAGCCCGGCACTCAGTCAAGCTGGCTGTCCAGGCCCGCCACACCTCGGGGTGGGTGACCAGAGGTGGCGGTGCCATAAAACACGTTTCCTGGGAGACCCACCCACAAAGTCCAAAACATTCCAGGGCTGGTGATTTGGGCAAGCCCCCTTCCCTCTCAGCCTGGTTTCCCCATCTCTACAATAGCTGTGTTGGAGACTTCTCTCTGAGACTGAGCTGCAGATGTTCTCCCGGGTGCCCACACCGCCCAGGTTGCTGGTTCCTCTGTGCCCACTCTTCAAGACAGTCACGTATTAGGTGAGGAAGGAGCCTCAGCCCTATTGGGAACAGGAGCCAGTGCACCCCCAGCCTCCCAGACCACTGGGGATGACCTGGGCTTCCTGAAAAGCCGGTGCCATCCAGTGCCACTGCCCAGGACACAGACACCCACCAGGGACGGTGGCCCTGGCCATCTCAGTGGCTCTGAGAAGAGGCAGCCCTCACTCCAAACCTCGCAGAGCCACCCACACCTTCCCTCAGCCCAAAGAGGCTTTTAGGGAAATGAATCATCTCAAGTTCATACCCATGGGGTTGCTGAAAGAAAAGACCGTGTGGGGTGAGCTGGCGCGAGGGAGGGCTGCTCGCTGCACACTTTGCAGGGAGGGCACTTAGGAAAAGGGACTGCAATCTGAGAGAGTGAGTAGCTCAGGGTTAAGGGGAGGAGATAGAGCTGGAGTGATCTGGCCTCATCGTCCTCCTTGGGCCTCCCAGCCTGGGCTCAGATGATTCAAGGGAGCAAGCACCTCCTTTTCCCCGCCAGGGAGTTCTCGCCACGTTTTGGAATCAGTACCATTCCCTTGTGGGCTGGGGGACAGCCCCCACCTTCCGACCTGGCTGGAACTGCTGCCTCCATTCTGGATCCAAAAGAACCTCTGGCAGCTTCTCCACCTCCCTCTAAGGCCAGCCTCACCTCCTCCCCCGTGAGGGCCCCAACAGCAAATCTGACAACTGGAGGAACAAGGCAGGAAGGGCAGGGTCTGAGGGAGTGACCACCTCGGAAGGCAGCTCTGCCACCTTCTCTCCAGGACTCTCAGGCTTGCTTTCATATCGCTCCCTCGACATCCTTTTGCTATAATCTGGCATCTAGACAGACAGATGGTCTTTAAAAGAAACAACACTGTTGACGTGGAGCAGACGTCCCCTTTGGGGTGGTTTGGAGAAGTTAGGGTTGAGGGCATCCTCTCCTCTGCAACCTGCAGCAGTAATAGATGAGATACAGAAAGTAAATAAAGGCCATGTGCGGTGGCTCACGCCTGTAATCCCAACACTTTGGGAGGCCAAGGCAGGTGGATCACCTGAGGTCAGGAGTTGGAGACCAGCCTGGCCAACATAGTGAAACCCTATCTCAACTAAAAATATAAAAATTAGCCTGGCGTGGTGGTGCACACCTGTAGTCCCAGCTACTCAGGAGGCTGAGGCAGGAGAATCACTTGAACCCGGGAGGCAGAGCTGGCAGTGAACCGAGATCCTGCCACTGCATTCCAGTCTGGGCGACAGAGTGAGACTCTATCTCAAAAAATAAAAATTAAAATTAAAAATTAAAAAGACATGCCCAGGCCGGAAAA
>NW_012106820.1:62160-67798 GCF_000951045.1 Mandrillus leucophaeus
TTTTTTTTTTTTTTTTTTTTGAGACGGAGTCTTGCTCTGTCGCCCAGGCTGGAGTGCAGTGGCGCAATGTCGGCTCACTGCAAGCTCCTCCTCCCGGGTTCATGCCATTCTTCTGCCTCAGCCTCCCGAGTAGCTGGGACTACAGGCGCCTGCCACCTTGCCTGGCTAAATTTTTTTGTATTTTTAGTAGAGACGGGGTTTCACCATGTTAGCCAGGATGGTCTCAATCTCCTGACCTCGTGATCCACCCTCCTTGGCCTCCCAAAGTGCTGGGATTACAAATAGACATGAGTCACTGCGCCCGGCCAGTGCTAAGATTTTCAAACCATTTCTCAATGGTGTATTTTTTTCAAATGTTAAAAACCTAGTGGTTTTTGCTGAAGAATTGATCTGATTTTGTAAACTTAGAATAAAACTCAGATATATGGCATGTACCTTACTAGATGGCTTTATAACTTGTATGTAATGTTTGCCTACACTTCTGGGTCTAAAATAGAGAGGGGTTGAAAGATGAGTATCATGTGCAGAATATCTTAAAATTTGAAATGAAACATGATAAACTAACTCAAGGCTTGACTTTTAAACAAACTGTGATGGGGAAATGAAGAATTAAAGTTGGTAACCAGGAGGAGTACTCATTTAAAACAAAAACAGAAAAGGATATTTGAGTAATGCATTCTTTGCTTTCCTAATGCTTATTTTTGGTGACTTGAATAGTTATTTCAGAAGTTGAAAATTTTCTTTTTGCTACAGTTTGCTTACTCTGGAATAATAAATAATGATAATAAATATTTATTATTTATTATAACAAATATTAATTCTGATATAGTTATAATAATTTACTCATAATAATATATTGATGATAGTTTATTAATATATTGATATTTGTTGTAATAATAAATATTCCTTAATAATAATAATAACAGTAAATATTCCAGAGGAATATTCTTAAGTGAACCTAGAAAGAAATTATAGGTTGCGTTAACTCATGTTCTACCTGCCCTTTATGTTTCAGGCTTGGGATGATGTAGTTCGTAAAGAAAAACCTAAAGAGGATGCATATTAGTATAAAAAGCATTTAACATTAGTGCATGAGAAGAGTAAATTGAGCATTGCTGAAATTTATGAACAGGAGGACACCAAACTCCACCAGGTGAGAAAGCCTGTAAGGCAAAACCATTATTATTAAAGAAGTAGAAGTAGAGAACTAGGCTTTTTGTGACTGTTGAAATCATGAAACAGGAATCTTGAGTTCTTCAATTACCTCGTTTAAGTATAAAACCGAACATGCTAGGAATAGAAGGGTTATAATAGTCCCACTGAATGTGAGGGGTTGGGGGAGTTCACTTTGCAATTAGCCTGTGGTCATCTGACACTTTTACAACTAATTATTAACTTTATAGCAATTATTATGGTGGTGCTGCAAGTTTAAAGTTGTTTCTCATTGATATTTTGAAGTTACTGGTATGTTTTACATGATTATGAATTCATTATCATTTTAGGTCTGTGTTTTCTTTCACTTAAAGAAATCTCTGGTTAAATAGCAGGGCAAGGTCATATTCCCAGGAATATTATATTGTGATATAATAGTTGAATTATTCCTTCACATTTGATTTATTGGGAATGTGGTTAATATGTGCTTGGGGATCAGCTGGCATTTTTATTCTGCAAAAACCATTTATGATTCCTACCAGATTTTGTTAATGAATGCCACTCAGGTAGCAACAGCAAATTGCCCTGATGCCACCGTGAAGCTGAAGAACTGAAAAGATTCGAATTTAAATTCTTCCTGGCTGCCTTGGCAATCCAAGATGGTACCTGAAGGAGAATGCATACAGTGTCATTTGAATCTTTGAGTAGATCTAGTAGATGCGGGAAGCATTTGGTGACCACGAGAGTTGAAAATTAAATATGTAATGCAACAGCTTGTGCCTGCTCTAGACGTCAGTTTCATTTCTCTCGCAGAAGTCAATAGCCAGTTCGGAGGTTTTTGAGGATGGACTTGGAGTTCTAGTGTGTTAATGAACTAGGCTAATTCGAGACGTGAAATGATGGTAAACAGTACATGTAGGAGCCTCTACTCACAGTTGTATATGTAATGTGGCTCAGAAAAATGTTGTCAAGCAAATACTTGATTTTACAGATATTATTACCTAGAATGAGGTAAAAGGACACGGTTAGGATTTTTTTTTTAAGTGTGGCGTAAGTTAAAATAGTAAGAAGCAGTAGTAGCGTAATTCCCGGCCATGCCTGGAAGGTGAGTGCTGACGATGGACATTGGAACAGACCTGGATGCATTTCTGGCATGAGGGTCAGGAGGCAGCGAGCCTGTTGCTTCCTAGTTCTGGGGTTTTTTTGTGTGTTTTGTTTTTTTCCATGCCTTAATAAACAAACAAAAAACCCTCTTAGCCATTTAGAATAAGCATTTGGGTCCTAGGGGAGCAGAGAGAGAAGTATGAAATGTACTTTTTCTCTTCAGTAGAGTTAAAATTGCTGTCAATTTTTTCAATGTGATTTGTCAGAATAAACCTTTAACATATTATATGTAAATGAAAGAAAAAAAAGTCCCTACAATCCAAATGGATATTTGGATAATTTTATGAAGTCTATATTAACACTTTAGTTCTTTTTTATCAGCCCACAGTAAAGTCCCATATCCATGAAGCAGTTGCTGTCCTTTCCTCACTAGCCCCAGCCCCAGCAATCCCCAGTCTGTATCCTATCTTTGTGGATTTGCCTGTTTTGGATATTTGATATCAATGGAGCCTTACAACATGCAGCCTTTCATTTCTGACTTCTTTCATTTAGCATCATGTTTTCAAGACTGTGGCACTTGTTAGTGCTTCGTTTCTTTCTTACGGTTGTATGGTTTTCCGTTGTGTGTATGTACTCCAGTTTATCTGTTCATCCGTTGATGGGCATTCAGGCTGTTTCCACCTTTTAACTGCTAATTGTGCTGTGCACATGTATCTGTTTGAGTACTTGATTTTAATTCTCTTGGTTTTACACCCAGGAGTGCTTGCTGGGTCAGATGGTAATTCTCTGTGTAGCTTTTTTTTCTTTTTCTTTTCTTTTTTCTTTTTGAGACGGAGTCTCGCTCTGTCCCCCAGGCTGGAGTGCAGTGGTGCCATCTCAGCTCACTGCAAGCTCCTCCTCCCAGGTTTACGCCATTCTCCTGCATCAGCCTCCCGAGTAGCTGGGACTATAGGTGCCCACCACCATGCCTGGCTAATTTTTTGTATTTTTAGTAGAAACGGGGTTTCACCGTGTTAGCCAGGATGGTCTCGATCTCCTGACCTCATGATCCGCCCGCCTTGGCCGCCCAAGGTACTGGGATTACAGGCATGAGCCACCGCACCCAGCCTTCTCTGTTTAGCTTTTTGAGGAACTGCCTGCCAAGCTTGTTGCCATTGTGGCTACATCATTTTACAGCCCCATCAACAATGCACAGGTGTTCCAGTTTCTCCATCCTTGCCAGCACTTGTTATCACTTGCTGTTTTCTTTTAACAAAAATTGTAGCCATCCTAGGGGGGAATAGCTTAGTTCGCTACAGAAGTAAATACCAAGGGAATTAAATTTTAAATTTTGCATGTTATAGGTAATGGTTACTGTAGCTCCTAAAATGCACATCACATTCTTCCTTTGGTAGGCGCTGGAACCATCTGGTGCTGCTACTTTTAATTTTGCTTGTGGAATGTTTCTTTGTAGCTGAAGCTTTGGTGATGAGAAACTGGGAATACCCTCATTTGCCTTTAGTGTTTTGTCCTGTGATATATATCAAGCTTCATAGTTTGATGTTGTTGAACTTATTTCCCAAGCAAAAAACAGCGGAAGAAGAAAATTCAGAATACACAGAAATTCAGATGATGGATTCCCTCTTTTTAAAATTGGATGCCCTCTCAAACTGCCACTTTATCCCTAACCAGTCTGTGTGTTAACAGTTCATTGTGTAGCTAGAGCAGGGTGACCTTAATAGCTTTGAGCCTTTCGGATAGCTCTTTACTTTGTTTCAGGATACAAACCTGCAGTAGTTCCCTGTAAATTCCAAGGCAGGGTCTCCATAAGGAAAACTCACTTCTGGTCCCATGACAGTTCTGGCTCTACCCAGATCTTCAGTGGGCCCCTGCCAGACCCTCAGCCATAGCCACAGGGGCCCCTTCCCCCCCTCACTCTCTCAGTCTTCTGTTCCATTTTCATTGTATAATGGGTTTGGAGACATATGGATATCTATACCCAGCATTTATTGAGTATCTGCTATGTGTCATACTAGGCCCTTTACATACATTAACACTTAATGCACACAACACAGAGGCAGGTACTATATTTTCCATTTTGCAAGTGAGAAAATCAAAGTTTAGGGGGTGGGAGGGTGAGAACTAACTCTGAGTCCATGCTCTTTCCACTGCACGGTGTTCCCTCACCAGGCCCAACCCTCTCAAATGCTCCTCCCCTGTCCGTTTGATTGTCACCCAGACTTGGCTCAATACCTATCTACTCCTTGGAGCCTCATCTCCTACTCACCACCTTCTTTGAACCCATAAAACATGCTTGTACCATCCTTTGGTCCTTGCTCACCTGTTGCCCTTTGGTGCCTGTGTTGTTGTCTGAAATGTAATGTCATGGATTAAGAACTAGTCTAGAAGTCAGAAGCTGAGTTGAGTTCTGCTCCTAACTAGCTTTGTCATACAGACAATCGCTTCACATTCCATCTGTACAGAAGAGGTAATCTCCAAGCTCCTTTCCGATTAGTTGATGGGTAGGTGATTTTTTTCTGTGCAAATATTTGTCTTCTCAGACAGTAAGCTTTTATTACTGTTTTATTGTTTATGTGTATGGATGTTTTTAATCCAGTTGTAATTACATGCAAGTAAGTTCTTGATGGCAGGAGCCATCTTTAGATTCCCAAAGTGCTAAATGTAAAATAAACAGGTGAAGAGATGAGTAGAATTTCTCAGCTCTTCTTGTCCAGCAGGTCTTATTGATATGAAGGACATGGGCCCTTTCTGGGCCTTACTTGTGTGATCTGGCTCTTCCAGCCCATTTGGTCTCCCAGGCTTGCTACTCACAGCCCCACTGATCTTCCAATTCCTGAAGCAGGCCACGTCCCTTGCTCCTTCTTGCTGTGCTCTTCCTCTGGCCCAGTAGGCTGCACTTCCTTTTTTGCATGGCTGGCTCCTTTGTTTGCCCAGGCTAGACGCCTTCCCCTCCTCGCAGATGTTCCCTGGCTCCTTACCTAGGGTCGAACGCCCCTTCCCACCTCGCTGCATGTGTCACCACCGGCTCCTTTTCCTCATAGGTGCATTGCACATTTGCAGTCATTGGCTGGTTGTTCATTGCTCTCTACTTCAGGCAGCACAAAGTGCACCTACTGTTCCACTCTGTCCCTCACACTAGCCGGGATCTAATGCAGGGAAACCCTTAGACATTCCTTGGAGTATTGGAAAGTGAAGGAGAAGTGAATGTATTTGTGTCTATGTGCCCCAAATGAAAAGCCTTTCTTTTTTCCACCATAAGAAATGTGGAATTGCTAGTGTAGGTTCTTCTTGATACTACCTTTTTCGTGTTCAGCTTGGTATTTTACACACAATCTCTGTAAACTCCATTTACCAATCACAGCCATCATTTTTTGTGGCTTTT
>NW_012106820.1:69503-70757 GCF_000951045.1 Mandrillus leucophaeus
AAGTTACTAGGTTCACAATTCACACATTTTGTGTTAGAGCCCTTTCTGACTTCCCATTGACTGTATTATGTTTTTCTAGCCTGTACCAGAAATTAAAGTTGTGTCAAACCTGCCCTCCATGACCGTGGAGGAGTAGCCCCAGTGAGCGTTAGTGATGTAGTTCACCTGGCCTCAGAGGAGATCAAGGTAAGAAGTCAGTGTTAGGCTGCAATGAACCAAGATTGTGTCACTGCACTCCAGCCTGGCGACAGAGCAAGACCTTGTCTCCAAAAAAAAAAAGCCAGTGTTGAAACCTTAGGTGTCTGTTACAAGTTAGTTGATTATAGCCAGAGTCCATTTATTTAATGTCATTTCCCTTGCATTTGTAGTTTTTCTTCCAATGTATCTCTGCAGTTTCTGAGTATAAACTAGTAATGTTATAATATTCAAACACCGGTCTCCAGTATTCTGGCTTTATTATGAGGTACAGGTTTGAGAGTTACTATAAAAGCAGTTTTTAAATAGCTAGTATCGATATCTTGTTATAATCCAATCCGAATACTAGCAATGATACCAGGTTTAAAGCAAATTGCTTGCATTGCGTACATACTAGCAATACTTTAATATCAGCATTTCCCGCGTATTTTATCCATGTGATGGTGATTAGTAATGGAATCTGGGTCTAGAATCGAGCATTTGGTTATCTGAAGAGGTTGGATATATCAACTGCAGCAGTCCCTGCCATGAGAACATCGAAGCCTTGCGTTACACATTAATAATGGTTTCTGCCAGCTGTTCACCCTCCTGGCTGGCTTAGCAGCTGGGCCTTCCTTTTCGCTCCTCACTTGCCTTGCTATGCCTACACTCACCCCTTCTGTTGGAGCCTCTGCTGTCTCAGTGCAGGTGACAGCCCTGGCAGGATAGGCTGGTAGTTGACGAGAAAAGAGAGAAAATCGATCCTCACTGGAGAGATGTTTCCCTTCCTTTCCACTGGTCCTCGGTCTCTGGGCCCTCTGTCCTCAGTCCAGTTGCTGTCATTAGCAGCTCAGAGCTGAGGCTGCCTCTGGCATGTCCCGGAAGCCTATTAGAATCTCATCTTGAGCTGTTAGCTTGAGAACCCAGCTCTCCGTGCTACCTTTGCGAATTAGTTTGGGAACTAAACCGTCACTTGAAGAGTCTGTGCCGTCAAAGAATGCATTCCAGGTTGTGAAGTGCTGTGTTACCAAAGCTCACTGGAATGCAGGTGGGGTTTGCTCTGTGTCTTCATGCATTTGG
>NW_012106820.1:71091-104443 GCF_000951045.1 Mandrillus leucophaeus
GGGCGCCTGTAGTCCCAGCTACTCGGGAGGCTGAGGCAGGAGAATGGCGTGAACCCGGGAGGCGGAGCTTGCAGTGAGCTGAGATCCCGCCACCGCACTCCAGCCTGGGCGACCAAGCGAGACTCTGTTTCAAAAAAAAAGAAAAAAAAAAGTCAAATATGTTGGTGGTTATTTTTTAATAGGAGAAAAATAAAGCTGGAAATATAAAAACAGCTCCTGAAAAAACAGCTACAGACAAAAAACGAGAACGGAGGAAAAATAAATACTAAAAGCATATGAAAATAAAAGAGAAGGAGAAGCGGAGAAAACTGCTTGAAAAGAGCAGTCCAGATCAAGCAGGGAAATACACAAAGCACTAGCTTTGGAAAAGTTAAACAGCTGACCAAAACTGGCAAAGCTTCCTTCAGAAAGGTGAGGACAAGGGAAAGAAAACTGCTCAAGGGGACCTTTGAGGGGACAGTACTGGGTGACTGGAATGTCTGAGCCAGACACCAGCCCACCTGCAGGATGGAGACGCATGCTGCTGACTGGCGGGAACCACAGCCTTAAACGTTCTGGAGTTTTTCAGGTAGGGTCCTCCCAATCACCTGGGTCCTGGCAGCAGCTTTTCTTCCACTCCCTTTTCGCTTAAATTACAGAAACACTGTAGCAGTATAAAATGTATAGAATGCCTCTATGCTGACTGATTTAGTTTTCTGTAATTCTAGTCTTTCTTCATACTTATAGTTGTGTACACTGTTGTAATAATAATGACGTACTAGTACATTTTTGGCTTTTTTTCACTTAACAGTACATTTTACAGCATAAGCGTGTGTTATTTTTAATTGCAGGATGAAGGTACAGACAAGGCCTTAAAGTCTTCTCAAGCATTCTTTTCTAAATTACAAGATCAAGTAAAAACGCAAATCAGTGATGCAAAGAAAACAGAAAAGAGAAAGAAGAAAAGACAGGATATTTCCGTTCATAAATTAAAGCTGTAATATATTTTGAACATAATGTAAATATTAATGTGTAAGCTTATATTTTATCATCGTTCTGTTTTATAATAAAATGAGTGAGAACCGTTCTTTGCATCAGTGGCCGATATTTGAGAATTCCATGGTGTGAAAAGACAAACTCCAAACTCTTTACAGAGTCCGGCTGGTTTTCACCGGGTGTGAAACAGGACCTGGCTCCCCAGGCCCTTCCTGTTCAGGCGCTGCCTGAGCTGATCCTGCTGTGCTCTTGCCATGGCCCCGGCCTGTGTGAAAGCCAGGCCAGCTTGCCCATGTGGGATGGTGAGCAAGCACTGGCCTGCAGGCTGGGAAGAGGACAGAGCTAGCCAACCCCCTCACAACAGCAGAGGCCCCACGCTCTGGCGTCTTGATTTCCTTCTCCCACTGCCCTATCATTTCACAAAACAATAGCATTTTTATGCCTGTGCCTTACTTCTTTCCCCTTTGGGAAATGATCTCATGTCACCTGAACACAGGCTTAGTGTAGGCTATAAAGCACTATCCACAACCAGATGCAGAGGACAGCTATGATGACGTGAATCTAGAAGCAATAGAAGCTCAATACATCCAGGGATGTAGACTGCAGTCTGCAGAGTGTTCTGTGACCACCAAGTGCTCATTGTTTCAACCTCCCCATCCAGGGAAAATTGCCTTTTGCCTGATAGGCTCTCATATTGATTTGATGGAAATGCGGTAAGCCTTAGTCCAGATGGGTAGACAATGTGGACTAAGATTCCACCAAAGTAATAGGTAAAGTCCTTCTGGTTTTTAATCCACAAGGGATCAGTCACAGTAGTCAAGGAGAGCCTGTGGAAGTTTGCATTCTGCATTCCTGTTACTGCAGAAGCTGGCTGCAGCAGGGTAGAGCTAGGCTGTACAGGGCTAAATTAAGCACTGGTTTTTGTCCATTTGTGCTGCTATAACAAAATACCTGCGACTGGGTCATTTATAAACAACAGAAACATTTCTTATGGTTCCAGAGGCTGGAAGGTCTAAGATGAATGTGCTGGGAAATTCAGTGTCTGGTGAGAGCTGCTCTCTCTGCTTTGAGATGGTTGCTTGTCATGTCCTCACTTGGTAGAAGGTGAAAGGGCAAAAACCACCAAACTCACTCTGTCAAGCCTTTCATAAGGATGCCAATCCCTTCCATGAGGGCTTTGCCTTCAAGACTTAATCCTCTAAAGGTCCTACCTCTTAATATCTCACTGTCCATTAAGTTTCAACACATGAATTTTAAAGAACACATTCAGACCATAGCGTTCTGTCCCTGGCTTCTCAAATTCATGTTCTTAAATGAATACATTCGTTCCATCCCACTAGCCACCAAAATCTTACCTTGTTCCAGCATCAACTTTAAATTCTAAGTCCAAAGTCTCACATAAACATATGGGTAAGACTGACAAAGTATGATTCATCCTGAGCCTAATTTCCCTCCAGCTGTGAAATCAAACAAGTTATGTGCTTCCAAAATACAATCGTGGAATGGGTATATGGTAGATATTCCCATTCTAAAAGGGAGAAATAGGAAAGAAGAAAGGAATAGCTTAGTCCCAAGTAAGTCCAAAACCCAACAGGGCAAGCAACATTAAATCTCGAGGCTTGAGGATAATCTTTGACTTTATGTCTCACCTTCCAGTCACAATGGGGTGAGGGTTGGTTCCCCAGGGGTCCAGGTGGCCCCAACGCCATAGCTTTATTGGGTGCAGCCTGTGCCCTGGCTCTCACTGGTTGGTCTTGTGCCTGCAGGTTTCCCAGGCTGGCATTGCACACCGGTGGCTCTAGAGGTCCAGGGTCTCAGGGGTGGCCCTGCCCCAATGACTCTCTGGGCATTGCCTGTGAAGGCATTCTCTGCTGTGTCCCCACCTCGTGACAGTTCTCTGCCTGCATCTGATGCCCCTCAGTCCTTGTCATACCTCAGTCACTTGGTTTTCCGGCTGCCAACTCTCTCTTCCTCCTACTGCACCAGCTCAGTCTCCTTTGCAGGCTCCTCCTCAATGCCCTGCCTTTTGTTATGGAATGCTCAGTCTTCTCACCATTTAGTTCTCTATTTACAGTCAATCCTTGGTCCCATATATTAATACCATTTAAACCCCAACAACTCCCAAATTTAATTTCCATCCTGATCTGACTTGATTAATCAATTCAAGGATTTTCGTCTACAAGAATATCTAAATATTATCTCAAACTTACACGTCTGAAACTGAACTCTTACTCTTTCCCCTCCATCTTGCCAGTTGCTAGACCAAAGCCCTCAGAGTTTCCCTTGACTCTTCTTCTCTTGTACCTTACCATCTTTACCATGAGCAGATCCTGCTGGCTCAGCCTTCTAAATATATTCAGAATATGACGATTTCTTAACAATTGCAATGCTAACACACTGACCCATGCCACCATCATCTCTCCTTGGATTACTGCATCAGTCTTCTGTTTTCCTTGCTTTCTCTCTTGCTTTCCTCCTTGTGTGCCCCAAGCTCTAGCTCTATTCTTTTTTTTTTTTTTTTTTTTTAGGTGGAGTTTTGCTCTTGTTGCCCAGGCTAGAGTGCAATGGTACAATCTTGGCTCACTGTAACCTCCACCTCCTGGGTTCAAGCGATTCTCCTGCCTCAGCCTCCAGAGTAGCTGGGATTACAGGTGTGTGCCACCATGCCTGGCAAATTTATTTATTTTGTATTTTTAGTAGAGATGGGATTTTGCCATGTTGGCCAGGCTGGTCTCAAACTCCTGACCTCAGGTGATCCGCCGGCCTCGGCCTCCCGAAGTGCTGGGATTACAGGCATGAGCCACCACACCTGGCCTCAAGCTCTATTCTTACTGCAACAGGGAAAGGGGTCCTTTTAGAGCTTATGCTCAAACTCTTTGTCTCCCCTTCTCCCATCTCACTCAGAGTCAATGCTCAAATCCATACAATGACCTGCAGGGTCATGCATCAGGTGCTGACACACAGTAAGTAGCTGGATGGCAAGTTAGCCAGCTGTTTTTGTAAATAAAATTTATTGGAACAAAACCACACTCATATGTTACATGTTGTCTATAGATGCTTTCACACTACAATAGCTGTGTTGCCTAGTTATGATGGAGGCCACATGGTCCCAAAAGCCTCATTTACTACCTGGCCCTTTACAGAACAAATTGGCTAACACTTGCCCTCCATGGTCTGGCTCTCTGCTGCCCCCCTGGCTTTGCTTTCTTCTGCCTCCTTGGTGTTCTTAGAGTCCGCTAGACAATCTTCTGCCTCAGGGCTTTTACATGTGCTGTTGCTGTTTCCTGGACTACCATGGCCTTCTCTTGGTCCACACCGTTACCTCCTTCAGGCCAGTGTCAATCTTCAAATGTCATCTTGTCAGTGAGGCCTTTCCTTACCACTCTTTCAATTTGTAACCCTCTCACCCCTAAGATATTTCTGGCTTTACTTGTCTTCGATTTCACCACACAGTTTACTTTTTAAATTTCTCTATCTTCTTCCACCAGAATGTATCCTTCATGACGACTTCCCCTCCCTCCAAGGAAGAATTTCCTCCCATTCCTCATCGTTCACTGCCACATATTTTCAGCATCTAAAATGTTACCCGGAATGAGGTAGGCAATCAATACATTCCTGTTAATGAACTCCCTATTTATGTCCTTATTCTTTTCAGTTTGCTCATTTATGCACTCATTCAATGTATATTTATGAATAATTACACAACTCTAGCCACTGCAGCAGGCAGCAGCGATGTTATAGTAAAGGCAACAAACACAACCGCCTGATCTCAAGAAGCTTGCATTCTAGGTCATTCACGGTGGGCTGGAACACGCTGGTGTCAGTGCTTCAGGGCTGATTGTTAAACTTTCAGCTGTTAGGCCGGGCGGGGTGGCTCACGCCTATAATCCCAGCACTTTGGGAGGCAGAGGCGGGCGAATCACGAGGTCAGGAGATTGAGACCATCCTGGCTAACACAGCGAAACCCTGTTTCTACTAAAAATACAAAAAATTAGCTGGACGTGGTGGTGGGCGCCTGTGCTCCCAGCTACTCGGGAGGCTGAGACAGGAAAATGACGTGAACCCGGGCGGTGGAGCTTGCAGTGAGCTGAGATCGCGCCACTGCACTCCAGCCTGGGCGACAGAGACAGAACGAGACTCCGTCTAAAAAAAAAATAATAATAATTTCAGCTGTTAAACACAGCCATTATTAAAAGTTAAATAAATTATATAACCTTACAAATAAATTACATTAAAAAGAAAAGTTATAAATACTCAAGACGCATCACTTCCTAATCGCTACCTTTTATTTCTTGGTTCTTGATTATTTCAAGGGAATCAGATAACCGGTGATTAGTACTATCTTTTGGAAAACCCAGCTCAGTGGTTTTCCAGCTGAAACTCCCTCTCTGTGATTGGCAGGAGTCAGCCTAAGTAGAGTTCCACGTGTTGGTTGCAGACGTCGCCCGCCTTCTTCCAGGGGGCTGTTTGCTCGCTTTGACACTGACTGCTCCCGCAACAAACAAGTTTAGCCTGCTCGCCCTTCCCACCGACTGGGGAGAGAAGTCTCAGAGTGCACAGCAGCACAGAAGGCGTGCGGGGACGCACAGGCGCCTGCCTCTGCGGGTGGGAAAGGAAGGAGGTGGCTGGGTTTCCGCTCCAAGGCTCAGCCCGCCTCGGCCACCTACGGTATGGGAGCCTTTAAACGTGGAAAGGAAAGGAGATCGATCACTCGAGCCTCCACTTGCCAAGCCTGTGGAAGCGAGACGCGGGGATCGGCTGGGAATGTCTGGAAGCGCCGGCGCGCGGAGCCAGGTGGGAGGTGCGCGGTGGCCGCGCGGGGATCTTGGGCGACAGGGCACCGAGGGAAGGAGGACGCGAGGGAAGGAGGACGCGAGGGCAGCCGGGCGCGAGGGAGCAGGGAGGGTGGCTCGGGCTCAGTCGCGTGGTCCCAGGTGCGCGGCCTTGGCCCTGCAGCGCCCACCGTGCTGGCCGGGGCCTCGGCTCCGCAGCAGAGGCCGGCGGTGGTGGCAGACGGCGCGGGCGCAGCTACCCGGGGCTGGGGCGTTTCATCTGCGCGGGCCTGTGGGGCAGGCATCACCCTGGGCCACGCGCTGATATTCTCCATCACACTCAGAAAAAGTTACTCATACGGTGGTCTTATAAAGGGTCTGAAGTGGTCAAATTGTCCCTTTTTAGAAACGGATAGTTTTAGGTCTTAAAGATGTCCTAGAGATTAGCCTTACAAGCCCGGCTATGTCATTTTATGGTAAGGTACCCTAAGATCGCGTACAGAGCTTGTCGGAGGGGTTTGGGCTTCTGTCTCACGCTCAGGGTTGTCTCTTCATTCCAGGAGACCTTGCTCTTCCACGTTTCAGAGTTCATTTTTCCCCTTGTTGAATTCATAGAAGTGTTTTAATTCATATGTTTCTTCTTGTAGGAAGAAGAAATTGTCTAGACGAATAACATGAGGTCACATAGAATCCCACTTTTGGTGATTGCAAGTCAAGAAAGTAAAAGTAAACCATTGCTATCTTTCACCGTAAATATCCTGTGTTTTATTGCTCAGAACATCCAGTTTTTCTAATACTCGTGATGTCAGAAGGGAAACCTCCTGACAAAAAAAGGCCTCGTAGAAGCTTATCAATCAGCAAGAATAAGAAAAAAGCATCTAATTCTATTGTTTCGTGTTTTAACAATGCACCACCTGCTAAACTTGCCTGCCCCGTTTGCAGTAAAATGGTGCCCAGATATGACTTAAACCGGCACCTTGATGAAATGTGTGCTAACAATGACTTCGTTCAAGTGGATCCAGGACAGGTGGGCTTCATAAATTCAAATGTGTCTACAGTAGATTTAACCAGTGTTACCTTAGAAGATGTAACACCAAAGAAGTCACCACCACCAAAGAGAAATTTAACCCCTGGTCAAAGCGATTCAGCAAAAATGGACGTAAAGCAGAAGACCAGTCCCTACTTTAAAAGTAAGGATGGTGTGGTGTGCAAAAATCAAGATACGCTGAGAAATCGTAGTGTGAAAGTCATTTGTTTGGGAAGCCTAGCATCTAAATTGTCCAGAAAATACGTAAAGGCTAAAAAACCAATAGATAAGGATGAAGAATTTGCCGGTTCTAGTCCACAGAGTTCCAGATCCACAGTTGTTAAGAGCCGGGTTGATAACTCTTCAGAAATTGAGGACGAGGATCAAATGTTGGAGAACAGTTCTCAAAAAGAAAACGTGTTTGTATGTGATTCTCTGAAGGAAGAGTGTATTCCCGAACATA
Source organism: Mandrillus leucophaeus (assembly GCF_000951045.1). Classification (NCBI taxonomy): domain Eukaryota; kingdom Metazoa; phylum Chordata; class Mammalia; order Primates; family Cercopithecidae; genus Mandrillus; species Mandrillus leucophaeus. The sequence goes on from NW_012106820.1 coordinate 78,329, forward strand.
TGATAAGGGGAAGTAAAATAATGGAAGCCGAAAACCAAAAGGCTACCCAGGAATGTGAGAAATCAGCCCTCAGCCCTGGCTTCTCAGATAATGCAATCATGTTATTTTCAGCAGATTTCACTCTTGGGAATACATTAAAGTCTACTTCAGAAGACAGTCTTGTAAAGCAAGAGTGTATCAAAGGAGTGGTTGAAAAACGTGAAGCATGTCGTGAAGAAGTAAAAATGACTGTTGCTTCAGAAGCTACAATGCAGCTGTCAGATTCAGAGGCAAAATCTCATAGTTGTGCAGATGATGCTTCTGCACGGAGTAACATCCGAGAACCTCCTTTGCAGGATAACAGTTGCTTAAACAATGATATCCCTTGCAGCATTCCTTTGGAGCAGGGGTCAAGCTGCAATGGTCCTGGTCAAACAACTGGTCATCCTTACTACCTTCGGAGTTTCCTTGTGGTGCTGAAAACCGTACTTGAGAATGAAGATGATATGATGCTCTTTGACGAACAGGAGAAGGGAATCGTAACTCAATTTTATCAGTTATCAGGTATCTTACGCATGTGTTTGTTTTCAAGTGTTCATTCCTCTTTTGCTGCTCTGATTGGGGCATGGTGTGATGGGCAGTAATCTAGTGACCGCAAGGAGTCACTGTGGTGTTGTGAGTACCCTGTGGGAGTGTTGATGGCAGTCGGAGCATACTCGAAGGTTTTATTGAGAGGGATGCATGGAAAAGAGACAGGATTTTGTCCCAGGTGATGTTTACTCCTGCTGAACTTTGGTTACATTGGAAGCAGCTGTTTTTCGTTTATAGGTACATTTGTTAGTTATAAAACCACCTTTTCCAGCTTAAGAAAACAATACAATGTGACTGAGAAAAGCAGAGTTTGCACTTTGAGTGTGTAATCAGGCTTCCCATTAGGTTGTTTTGTTGTTCCTCAAAGATGAAAGTAGAATAAAATACAATACAGGAAAAAACAAACTAACCTGAGGCATGTTTTCTTTCTCCCAACATTTTAGATTCATGGACTGTGCCTTTTAAAGACAGGGTGTGGAGGAAATGGAAACTTTCAAGCTGAAATTGGTGCATTACAAATATTAGTCTATGCCTCAAGTCCTTGGCAGCCAGGGGTGGCTCCAAGCCAGTAGTGCAGGTTTGTAGTAAAAGCCACCCTTGTGTCCTTACAGTGTTATTCAGAGGGCCATGATGGCTCTGTGGAACCATGTCCCTGAGGGCAGGAAAAAACTTACGTGATGGTCTCACTGTCCTTTAGTAAAATGCAGCCATGTGTGACTCCTCAGTAGATAAAAAAAGAGAAGAATCCTAAACATTACTATTAATGTTTAAGAGAAGGATTTTTGTTTTAAATTCGCACAGTGGAATTATGGTATTCCTTGTGTTACTTTTTAACAATAATTCTCTGGGCACAGCTGTGTGTAGTATCCACTTGCATCTCTACTTCTGCTGTTCTTACCAGAAGATGGACATAATAGCACATCGGCTTTTCTATCCAAACTAGTCACAGATCTTTGGTTGGGTGCTGATTGCATTCCTGTGAGTATTTCAGTGATTGGTGGTTCTGTGCTTCCAAGTAATTGAGAAATAGGAACAGTTTTCCTAGTGTAAGTCCTGCATATGCATGTGTCTTGCACTCAATGGAGAATCATGTACAATCTGTTGGTGTGTAGAAATAATTACTGCTAATTGTTTTTGCCTTTTTATTTTTTTATTTTTAAGTTCTTTTAGAGACAGGGTTCCTGTCTGTCACCCAGGCTGGAGTGCAGTGGTGTAATCATAGCTCACTGTGACCTTGAACTCTTGGTCTCAAGCGAACCTCCTGCCTCAGCCTCCCAAAGCACTGGGATTACAAGCATGAGCCATAGGCTGGGCGTGGTGGCTCACTCCTGTAATCCCAGCACTTTGGGAGGCTGAGGTGGGTAGATGGCCAGAGGTCAGGAGTTCGAGACTAGCCTGACCAACATGGTGAAACCCTGTCTCTACTAAAAATACAAAAATTAGCCGGGCATGGTGGCGGGCACCTGTAATCCCAGCTATTTGGGAAGTTGATACAGGAGAATTGCTTGAACCTGGGAGGCAGAAGTTGCAGTGAGCTGAGACTGCACCATTGCACTCCAGCCTGGGCAACAAGAGCAAAACTCCATCTCAAAAACAAAGAAACAAACAAACAAAAAAACCACCAGCATGAGCCATCATGACAGGTCAATTTTGCTTTTTTAAAGAAGAAAGGAAAATAAATGTTGGAAATTTTCAAAATACAATTAAACCATTTTAGAGTTGGCCGAAATTTAAAGATAATCTGGGTAATAGGGAGATTGAAACCAAACAGGTTAATTAGGAAGCTTGGTCAAGATTGCTGGGTTAGAGATGACGGCCCTACTGAAGCTAGACATTTTTTTTGGAAAATTATTTCAGATTATTTTCAATTAAATCAGAATAATGCATATTAAGCTAAGAGTGGAGAACAAAATAAGAATTCTGGTTAGGGCTTTTCTGAGGGAGTAGAAATGTTGATGGCTAGAAAAGGGGGAACTTGATTTTAGAAGTTTTAAAATGACCAATAATTGTTACCAAATTTTTAAATGTACTTTCAAAATGGTTTATACCATAAAATGATGGCCTTATACATGTGGTAAGTGTATGTGTATTTCTAAATAGTACATTTACTCACCTTAGGTTTAAAAGGTAAATGTAGTGATTTTCAACATTTTTCTTAACTTTATTGCAGTTACTGGTCAGAAGTTATATGTAAGGCTCTTTCAACGTAAATTAAGCTGGATTAAGATGACTAAATTAGAATATGAAGAGATTGCCTCAGACTTAACACCTGTGATTGAAGAATTGAAGAATGCAGGCTTTCTACAGACAGGTATGACTAGTAGAAGGAAATGTGAAATGAAAATATGATCTGAAGAACTGAGCTTCTGCAGAATGGTGGCAGTATTATGGTGCCCTCCCCTGGGTGGTGCCTGGTAACTTGCTATTTTTTAATTGAATTTTTAATCTTAGGATAACAAATTATTCATGTAATGCTAAAGCCATTCTTAGCCTGAGTTAAGAATACTAGAATAATGAAAGGTGGTCTGCTGCTGTTTTCCTGACTGTGGCAGGTTTAGAACGAAAGTCACCTAGAGATAGACATGGGTGTGTGCCACGGAAGAAATACATCCTGGCCGGGCACAGTGGCTCATGCCTGTAATCCCAGCACTTTGGGAGGCCGAAGCAGGTGGATCACGTGAGGTTGGGAGTTCGAGACCAGCCTGACCAACATAGAGAAACTCCGTCTCTACTAAAAATACAAAATTAGCCAGGTGTGGTGGCACATGCCTGTAATCCCAGCTGCTTGGGAGGCTGCGGCAGGAGAATCACTTGAACCTGGGAGGCGAGTTCAAGTTGTGGTGAGCCGAGATTGCACCATTGCACTCCAGCCCGGGCAACCAGAGTGAAACGCCGTCTCAAAAAAAAAAAAAAAAAAAAAAAAAAATACATCCCTTCTTGGCACTCTTGTTCCAGCAAGAACTTGACTCATCTTAGTCAGAGTCCTCATCTTTATGATAGAATAAAGCTGGTTGTTTGAAACCAGTATTGCCTCGGAGTACTTCATCTGCCCCCCACCCCGTTCACACACATACAGCTCTTCGATTATGCTGATTGCCTGAAGCATTGTCGAATTGCTTTAAGCCTATGTGAACACTAAGGAGAGTCTGTCTTCTGCAGTGATACCCTTCGTTGTCTTGTCAGTAGCATTCATTAAGTACCTACCCATGTACTGGGTACAAAATTGTACTGTATTAGGAAAGGGAAATGTGAGCCTTCGGTTCAAGTTGCTGACATTTTAGACCAAAATAAGCAAATCAGCCAGATGGTTTCTTTGGGGCAGAGTTTGTTGTGGGGAGCAGTAAGTGGGATGAAGCGAAGTGAGCAGGAAGTGTGTTAGGATGATTGTTAGGGTGGGGCCGTATGGGGTGGGATGGGGAAAGTTGCGGGAGAGGCATAAAAGCTCAGTGAAGGAGCTTGGATGTGAACGGTTAGTGGTGGGACACAGGACCCTCTGCACAGCAGCGCTTCCCACACATCAGTGCCAGCACGGTCACGTGGGGACTTGATACTGAGTCCCCACCCAACTTGAAAAATGTGCAGATTCCATAAATTCATATGTCTGACAGGCATGCCAAGTGACTGCTGTGGGTGAGCCTTGACTTACCTTCAAATGAGTAACAAAACCAGGATTCTGGTGGCTCACTGTGGCACTCAGTCAAGTGCAAGTCCCACCCATGCTCCAGCCCTGTGGGGCCTGGCTCTGGCTGTCACTCTCGCTCTCTGCCACGGCCACCCAGCCCTCAGTGTTCTTCACCAGCATGAGCGCATTCCTGTGTCAGAGCCTTGCACTTTCCCCTCCACCCAGGTCAGTTTCTACCATGTGGCCACGTGGCAGAGTCCTCCTTTCCTTCACCTCTGCGTGGTGTCGCCTCGTCAGAGGTTTGCCTGACTGTACAGTGTGAAATAGAGCCAGCCTCCTGCCAGCTTCGGTTTGCCTCCCCAAGTTGTGTTTTTCTTTAGAGCGGTTATTACCGCCTGATAAATATGCCTATTCATTGAATTATTATGCTGGGAAGCTAGCTCCTGTGGATGGGATTTCTTTCACTGTAGCATGCCCAGGACCTTAGAACATCACCAGGCAGACAGTGTACACCCAATAAATATTTACTGAATGGGGGAAGAAGGCACTGCCCTAAACTGTGAAGCCTTGAAGGCAAAGACCAGTGAAGTCTGACTGAGCCGAATTCCTAGGCCAAGGTTGGTGTCGGGGCCCACAGTAGCCAAACAGGCTCACGAATGCCGAGCGGGCAAGAGAGGCTCTTGTGGGAAGAAGAGGGCTGATGCTCAGTTTCTCTGACCTGGTTTGAGAGGTCCCGTTTTGTAGGGGTTTTGTGAAGAGAAAGGCAGGGAGTATATATTCCAAGCAAGTGTTGAGATGCCCAAACCATAATGGCTATCCATGTGTGCCTTTATTTTAGTCACATTTTCCTTTAGATTTTAGTGAGAAATTCTATTATTCGATAACCCTTTTAAAGAGATATGATAGCATTATTAATATGTTAATAATTCCACATTTAATGACTGGTTTGGCCAACTAATTAAAATTTTCTTAGTAGAATTTCATTTTATTTTCATCTAACTAAGGGAAAGTAAGCTAGAAAATAGTAAAATTTTTAAAAACTTTTTTTTTTTTTTTAACCATTTCAGAATCTGAGTTGCAAGAACTCTCTGAAGTGCTTGAGCTCCTTTCTGCTCCTGAACTAAAATCTCTGGCCAAGACCTTCCATTTGGTGAATCCCAATGGACAGAAACAGCAGCTGGTGGACGCCTTTCTCAAATTGGCCAAACAGCGTTCAGTCTGCACTTGGGGCAAGAATAAGCCTGGAATTGGTGCAGTGATTTTAAAAAGGTTTTGTTGGCTATCGTTACAGTAAAAACGTTTAAAATGTTGATAGCACATATTAACTTACAGTAGATTGTATACTTGGTTTAACTGTAATTGTATATTTCAGTTGCAATTAGATTGAGAAGGCCGGAAAAGTCTTAATTGCAATAGCCTGGATTCTTTCTTGGGTTATTATTCAAAATTTTTGTCATAACACTGTGTTAATTTCCATGACCAAGAAAAATCGGAAGGCAGTGGGGCCTTTGGTAAATTCTATTATTTTATTTTCCGAGAAAAATACAGTGTTAAGTGATTCTTACAGGATTTTAGGCTAAACTATTAAGTCAAATTTTTATTTTAGTAAAGTTTTTGTTTACTAAGCGAAGTATAATCAGGGAGTCTTAATGTGCAAGTTTTCATGAGTGTAAACATAACAGTTTACCAAACACTGTGAGTGGCTTCTTTTGTCCTTGAGAAGCCCTTGACCTGTTTCATTTCAAAATTACAAAAACTTTTAGAATTGATTTTTTTTGCCCATGTTATTTATATAATCAAACTATATCAACTTTAGTCTGGGAGTTCACTACTCTGGAGTCACTGAGGATGAAATGAGAGGATGCTTTTGAAAAACACTTTAAAATGATGTTGTTATTTATTTTCTATGTTTATTTTGTATATTTCAGTTGTTATGAGCCCATCCTTGTTGGGGAGGTGCTATAAATACTAATCTTTAATGAAACATAGGTATAATAAGGCAGACATTATTAAGAAAAACGTCAATACAACACTTCAAAAAAGCTTGTATTACAGATTTTTAAAAAGTACTTTAATAAATCACATATTTGTAATTAATTGACTTGAGAAGTATAGAATCCTCATCTGTGTGGTATGTTAAATGTCTTCTAAGTCCTTTCCTTATCTAATTGTATTTCTTAAGTATTTGATGTTAACCTTATATGTAACATTTTATAGGCAAGTAAACGTTAAAATTAGCAGCTCTCTGGCTGGGCACAGTGGCTCACACCTGTAATCCCAGCACTTTGGGAGGCCGAGGCAGGTGAATCACAAGATCAGGAGTTCAAGACCAGCCTGGCCAATATGGTGAAACCCTGTCTCTATTAAAAATACAAAAATTAGCCTGGCATGGTGGCACGTGGCTATAATCCCAGCTACCTGGGGGGCTGAGGCAGGAGACTTGCCTGACCTGGGAGGTAGAGGTTGCAGTGAGCTGAGATCGCGCCACTGCATTCCAGCCTGGGTGACAGAGCGAGACTCCATCTTAAAAAAAAAAAAAAAAATTAGCAACTGTTTCTTGGTATATACACTTAGCATAGAACAGCTAAAATAAATGAGATGAACGTATTTTATCACTGACTTTGGACTTGTAGGAAAATAGAATCCTCAAGGCTGTTTTAGTTCTAGTAAAAACCACTGTCCTTTAAGGTTGTCCTTTATTTTTTCATTCTGATGTAAAGCCCAGCAGTGGAATTTCAGGGCAGTTGCCTGGTGCTCTTACTCTGCTATTATAATGAAGACAGGAAAAGGCACATTATTACAGAAAAAGGCACATTATTTATGCTTTTTTAATCCTTGCAGGAGTCATTGCTTAGTTTTCTGCGTTTAATGCTTCCTTTTCCAGGCTGGAGGCTGTGTCCACTGGGGGCGTCCCTGGGACTCTGCGTGGAGGTGGATGAAATGGGTACTTTGGGGCAGTCTGTAGATGAGTGGCTCTCAGTTCAGTGGTGGTGTAATAGGAATCCCACCTCTTCCCCCTCAACTCCGTGATGGTGGCACTTCTCTCTCCCACACCCTCAGGGATGCAGTGCTGCTTTTGATTTAGTAGCTTCTGCACCAGGAGGGTGTGACATCTTTCATTAGGCCAGTGGTTCTCAACTGGGGGCATCTGGCATCATCTGGAGACATTTTTGGTTGTCAGTACTGGAGGTGATGAAGCTAATGGCATCTAGTGAATAGAGGCCAGGGACAGGACACTGCAGAGCATCCTATAATTTACAGGACAGCCCCTGACAACAAAGAATTATCTAGCCTAAATGTCAATAGTGCTGACGCTGAAAAACCCTGCTATTGATGGTGTCTAAGCTGCTAGAGTCAGAGGGCCCACATGGTCCTGGGTTTAATTTAGACCTCCAAGCCCACCTTGCAGACATTCAGAATGGAACTGAATTCACTCCAGTGTCATCCTAGAATAGAGATGCTGCTGGACCATTCTGTACACTAGAGCAGGGGTCTGCAGCCCCAGGCCAGGGACAGATAATTATCCATTGCCTGTTAGGAACTGGGCCACACAGCAGAAGGTGAGCAGTGTGCCAGACAGCATGACCACCTGAGCTTTGCCTCCTGTCAGGAACGCGAACCCGATTGTGAACTGTGCATGTGAGGGATCTAGGCTGCGCATTCCTTATGAGAATCTATTGCCTGATGATCTGAAGTGGAACAGTTTCATCCCGAAATACCTCCCCCAACCCCAGTCCATGGAAAAATTCTCTTCCATGAAACCACTCCTTGGTGCCAAAAGCGTTGCTGACTGCTGCACTAGAGAACAGCACCAAACTGTGGTGTATACATTTGCACCACATCTTGGTACACAAAATCCGATGTTTTACCCAGAGCCTTTGATAATGACATTTTAAAGAAATACCATTATTTAATCTAAATCATCACTTGAGTAAAAAATTGAGAATTGCTTCATGTTGACTAGGTGATACTTTTCTGAAAGATTTCCTGGTATGTGAAGCACTCATGACCAGGGTAAACCTCATCCTACTGTGTGGCCGAGGAAGGAAGCACTTGTATGGAGTCAAACCATGTGTGGAACCATTTGGAGATGTACATTCATTTACTCCTGTGTATCCCTGGGTGAGCTCTCAGTCCCAGAGCAGTTAAGTAATGCTCCAGTGTTTAAAATAGTGAATGTCATTTCTCTTTATTTTAGATGAAAATAATTTGTAAAATCTGACATCCAAATGCTTAAAAAGCTAAAAGTTGTTTCTGCATTGTACATTTTTCAGAGCCAAAGCCTTGGCTGGACAGTCAATACGAATCTGTAAAGGCCCCAGGGCTGTGTTTTCCCGGATCTTGCTATTGTTTTCGTTGACCGACTCCATGGAGGATGAAGACGCTGCTTGTGGAGGTCAGGGACAGCTTTCAACGGTCCTGTTGGTCAACCTTGGCCGAATGGAGTTTCCTACTTACACCATCAATCGGAAAACCCAAATCTTCCAAGACAGAGATGATCTTATCAGGTAAGATGATGTTAGCTCACTATAATATCTATATGTGTATTTCACAATATAGTAAAAGGTTTTATTATTTTTTTCCAGCCAAAATAGAAACATTTGGACATAAGTCCACAGCCAAAACAGTTTTTAATCACTTTTTGCCCCACTTATACACATTTCTATGACTATAGGGAAAATGTAGAAGTGTGCTGAGATTATGGTTGCCAAAACCCAAGGAATTTTGAATTAGAACTACACAAACTTTCTCTGGTTTATGTTTCCAAGTACCTTTGGAAGGGAGTATTTTTTGTTTGTTTGTTTGTTTTGATTTAAGACAGGATTTCGCCCAGGCTGGAGTGCGGTGGCATGATCATGGCTCACTGTAGTCTCGACCTCCTGGGCCCAAGTGATCCTCCTACCTCAGCCTCCCAAGTAGCTGGGACCACAGGCACATGCCAGCACACTCAGCTAGTTTTTGTATTTTTTTGGTAGAGATGGGGTTTCACCATGTTGCCCAGGCTGGTCTCAAATTCCTGGACTCAAGCAGTCAGCCCACCTTGGCCTCCCAAAGTGCTGGGATTATAGACATGAGCCACCGCCCTCGGCCTGTATTTTTTGACACAGACATTTTAACAGACTTGGCTTATGAATATGTTGTTGGTATGAACAAGACTGAAGATGAATGTTTTCTTATTAATAACACTTTAGGTAAAGCTATTAATGACTTGTATATCATACATATGATAATTAGATATACAGATGATATTAGAAATTTTCACTAATTTATATTGGCACATGGGTTTAGTGAAAATTTGGTTTGTCCAATAAAAGTAGTTTCTGAACTAAAAGAACTACCATGTGATCCACTAATCCCACTACTGGGTATATACCCAAAGGAAAAGAAATTGGTATATTGAAGAAATATCTGTACTCCTATGTTTATTGCAGTCTATTCACAATAGCCAAGATGTGGAATCAACCTAAGTGTCCATCAGTGGATGAATGGATTAAAACAATGTGGTACATACACACAATGGAGTACTATTGAGCCATAAAAGAGAATGAAATTCTCTCATGGTGGCAACATGGATGAGCTCAGAGGACAGTATGTTATGTGAAATAAGCCAGGCACAGAAAGACAAATACTGCATGTTCTCACTCATATGTGGGAGGTAAAAAAGTGGATCTCACAGAAGTAGAGAGTAGAATAGTGGTTCCCAGAGGCTGGGAAGGATAGAGGGGAGGGGGACAGGGAAAAGTTGGTTAACAGACACAAAAGTGCAGCGAGATAGAAGGAATGAGTTCTTTTGTTCTGTAGCAGTGTAGGATGACTATAACAACAGTTTATTATATATTTTTAAATAGAAGAATGGATTTAGAATATTCCCAACACAAAGAAATGAGAAATGTTTGAGGCAATGCCTGGTATGGCAACACATGCCTATATTTTTAGCCACTCAGGAGGCTGGGGCAGGAGGGTCACTTGAGTCCAGAAATTCAGGACTAGCCCAGGCAATATAATGAGACCCCATCTCTAAAACATTTTTAGAAAAGTTTGAGGTGCTGGATATGCTAATTACCCTAATTTGATCATTATACGTTGCATATATGCATTGAAGTATCATCATACTGTGCCACATAAATATGTGCAATTTTATGTTAATTAAGAATAATAATAGATGCCAGACAAATAATGGGATTACAGTATTGAAAAGCAGGTTTTGAAAAGAAAGAATAGTGTAGGTCTTACAGAAAAAAAATGTGGATTTCCTTAAAAAAAACACCTTTGATAAAAACAATTAATTTGGATTTCCCAAAATGTCACTTTTGATTCTTGATTTGGATTTCTGACTCAAATTTAACCAAAATTGATTCTGATATTTGCTTTTAGGAAAGTCCTTGAAGTGTTTCTAGGAAAGCCATGTGCTTTAAGAAGTAAGTTACTGAAATTTTTGAATCACAGCAGCGTCAGTATAATCTGATTTTGCCCATTTTACCTTAGCTGTCAGGAAGCTCAGTATCTTATTTGTGTTCAACTGGAATAACTTTTTTAGTTAAAATCTCTAATAAGACTATTTCTTCTTACCCTGTTTTCAGTTGTCTCGTATCTTCTTTACCTTTTTTGTTTTTATTGGCTTTATGTTTTTCTGACTTGTGAGAATGTATACGCTGAAGCCAAGTTCCAGTTTCTATACCAATGAACTGTGAACCCACCCCGTGCCTCAGTTTCCTCATCTGTCAAATGGGGAGAATAATAGTATATTTTTATAGACATGGGTGGGGTGAATGGGAAGTGCTTAGAGCCTGGCCTATGAGGAATGCCTACTACATGTTCATTATTATTTTGTCATTATTAATGTTATACCCAAGTTCTATGAGAAAACCACGGTTGACAAGTTTAAAAGGCATCTCATATTCTTTCTAGAAAGTAAGTGTGCTGTAAATAATAAAAATAATGAAAACTCCCTTGGTTAAACAGAGGGCCTTAACATGTAAATGAAACTGGATTTAATTGACTTCTGGAAAGGTAATAGTATACAATATCTGGTAATGTGATACCTGGCCAGGAAACCCTTGTTGTCTACCTCTGTACTTGAGATAATTTATCCTTTTAAAATTTTTCTCATTCATTCAGTACAAATGAGTGTTGAGTACCTATTATGTGACTTGGTTAGGGGTTGTAGCAGTGCACAAGAGGGCCTCAGCCGTCATGGGGCTATGTTTCCCTGGGGAGATAGAAAATAAACAATATTTCAAGTGTGTGAGATAATTGAGTGCTGTGATAATTGAGAGGCAGGCTGGAGAAGTTCTTTATCGACAGAGTGGCCCTGGAGAGGTGACATTTGAAGTGGCACTTGAGGATGAGAATGAGGTAGCCATGTCAGGGTCTGGGTGCCTGTGTCCCGGCCACGAGATAGCATGTGCACAGGCCCTGAGGCAGGAGAGAGCTTGCTGAGTTGGAGGAACTCAGGAGACCCCTGGCTAAGATTGGGGGGGTGGCCAGGACTGGGTTGGTGGCAGCGGCAGTGGAGAGAAGTGAATGTGTGTGAGGCAGTTTGGAAGCAGAAAAGACAAGACTTGATTCTGATGTGGGCGAGAAGGAGAGGAGTGGATCAAGGATGGCTCTGGTATTTTGCCTTGGATGGAGCGCCATCCACTGAGGGGGATTGGTGCTGGAGACGTCAGTGTGTGGGGTGCTCTTCAGCTGTTTGGTTGAAGCTGTCGTGTGTGGCATTGGACTTGCCGTCAGGAGCTCAGGGAATGGGTCCGGCCTGGAAAAAGTCAACATTTTGAGAGTGACTGGGATATGGACAGTGTTTGAAGCCATGGAACTGAATGAGCAGCATATTATAAAAGAATTAGATCTAAAAATTTGTGAGCAAAATTTGACATTTGGAGGCAGTTTCTTTACTCTTACTTTATAGTGTTTGTACATACTGATATTATGTGCTTTAGGCTTTTCTTTTAGATATAAGACCAAAATACAATGAACATGTACTCAAACTGTTAACAGAATTTGCTGGTCAAATGTCTTTGTGTTTTGGTAGCTAAAGGAGCGATGAAAAATTGTCTTTCTTAAGCTAAGTTGTAACATTTCAGCATTGCCATCTCCCAAAGAGCATCCCTTAGTTATTTTGAAATATTCCAGGTAATCCTTTTAGCTTGGGCAGCACCCCTCTGGCTGGCTCTGATTGTAAATGATTAAATCATCAGATCTACATCTGACTGTAATCCTGACGTCGCTTACATGTTTGCTGTCACATTGTTGAATGAGTGAATGGATGAGTGCCAGAATCAGGAAGGATGAGCTGATCCATATCACATTGATAGAATGGAACATGTTATGTAATGATACAGCATAAATGTTTTTATCTTTCCACTTGGGCTTTCTGTATCAGTTCTGGGCCACTCCAGTGATGTAGTTAAGAGAAATTATTACTAGAATAAAATTTAAGTGGCCCTCATATTTTAAAAAACACACTTCTGCCTTTCAGAGTGAGATCTAGTGGCTAGGATGTGGTCATTCTATGGGAATGCTTATTCTTATTTGGAACTTGGATGGCATTTTCCTCCAGATATGCAGCAGCCACGCACATGCTGAGTGACATTTCTTCCGCAATGGCCAACGGGAACTGGGAAGAAGCTAAGGAGCTCGCTCAGTGTGCAAAAAGGGATTGGAACAGACTGAAAAACCACCCTTCTCTGAGGTGAGAGTTTTTCTAGGTGCCTGCCAAAATTTATACATTGACCAGGTTGTTCCAAACACTTACAGTAGCTTTCTTCATGAAGAATATACTCCTTTTGCTCTGTGGTTAAACCAGCTGTGGAATTGAATTTTGTACCCGCTTTGCCTAGAGTGAAAGTGCTGTGTGCCATAGAAGGAAATGTCTGAAGGTTTAAAGTGAATTTGATATAACTCAGATCCCTGGGCAACACACATGCCAACCCCATACTTGGCTTGTCGCATGCCATCTGTAGGGGTGTTGGCCTCCCTGAGTACTGGTGAGCTGAACTGAAACGTGAGGGAAGCCAGCAGCAGGACGAATGTGGGAAGCATGGTAGGCGTGTTCTTCTGAAGGACATTGAAGTAGGTGTTACAAACTCTGCAAAAGACAGCTCAAGCGAACTTCAGAGTTCCAGGCACACAGCACATGATCTTTTATCTTGTTTGAAAATGGTAAACATCTTCAATATTTAAGACATTTTTTCCTTTGTTGTTACATAGTGATGAGAAAAATTAGTATTTTCAGATGCCACTTTCAAAAAATCATTTAGGATATACAGTTGACCCTTGAATAACGCAGGGGTTGGGGTACCGACCCCTCAGACAGTCAAGAATATGTAACATTTGACTTCCGCACTACTTAATTAATAGCTTACTGTTGACTGGAAGCCCTACCGATTACATAGTCAGTTAACACACATTGGATATGTTACACGTATTATATGCTGTATTCTTATAATGAAGTAAGCTAGGGAAAAGAATGTGTTATTAAAAAAATCATAAGGGGGCCAGCACGGTGGCTCACACCTATAATCCCAGCACTCTGGGAGACTGAGGCGGGTGGATCACCTGAGGTCAGGAGTTCGAGACCAGCCGGACCAACATAGAGAAACCTCGTCTCTACTAAAAATACAAAATTAGCCGGGCCCGGTGGCACCTGCCTGTAATCTCAGCTACTCAGGAGGCTGAGGCTGGAGAATCGCTTGAACCCAGGAGGTAGAGGTTGTGGTGAGATCACGCCTTTGCACTCCAGTCTGGGCAACGAGCAAAACTCTGTCTCAAAATAAATAAATAAATAAAATAAATAAAAAATAAGGGGCTGGGCGTGGTGGCTCATGCCTGTAATCCCAGCACTTTGGGAGGCTGAGGTGGGTCAGGAGTTCGAGACTAGCCTGGCCAACATGGTGAAACCTCGTCTCTACTAAAAATACAAAAATTAGCTGGGTGTTGTGGCAGGTGCCTGTAATCCCAGCTACTCAGAAGGCTCAGGCAGGAGAATCACATGAACTTGGGAGACAGAGGTTGCAGTGAGCCGAGATCGCGCCACCGCACTTCAGCCTGGGTGACAGAGCGAGACTCCATCTCAAAAAAAAAAAAAATCCTAAGGAAGGGAAAACATATTCACTGTTCATTAAGTGGAAGTGGATCATCATGAAGGCCTTTATCCTTGTTGATTTCACATTGAGCAGGCTGCAGAGGAGGAGGAAGAGGAGGGGTTGGTCCTGCTGCCTCAGGGGTGGCAGAGGCAGAAGAAAATCTGCATGTAAGTGGAGCCATGCAGTTTAAACCCATGTTGTCCAGGGGTCAACTGTGTATTTATAAAGAAATAATATTGACTTAAAAATCACAGGAAGTTAGATTACTATAAACAGAGGTTGATAAACTTCTGTAAAAGGTCACATAGTGAATATTTTAGGCTTTGCAGGCCGTATGGTCTCTGTGGCACCAAATTTACTCTGCTGTTGTCGCGCAAAAGCAGCCACAAGAAGTATGTATGCAAATGAATGAGCCTGGCTGTGTTCCAGTTAACTTCATTTGTGGACATCGGATTGGGGTTTCCATATAATTTTCGTCTACCAAAGTGTATTATTCTCTTGGATTTATTTTAACAATTTAAAAACGTAAAAATCATTCTTAGTTTGCAGGACGTAGAAAATCAGGTGGCAGGCCCTGGGTTTGGCTGTGGGCCGGAGTTCACTGACCCTGGTTTAGAATGACTAGTTCTCATCTTCCTCCACTGTCTGAGTGACCTAGGACGTGGCAGCTGGCTGTGAGAATGTAGGTTTGTGGTATAGAAAATTGTACACAACTGAAAGTTATTTAGAATGTATCTTTTTAAAAGATAGGAATTCAGTCTTTGTCACTTCTTATTATTGTCTTATAACAAATTAACCAAATTATTAAACTCCTGGTATATGTCTTCATTTTAGATGCCACGAAGATTTGCCACTCTTTCTGCGGTGTTTTACTGTTGGGTGGATTTATACAAGGATTTTGTCTCTGTTTGTGGAAATACTGCAGAGACTTCACATGTATGAGGTTAGAGCACAGGTCCCTGTCCCCCTCCCCTCCCCCGTGCCCCATTACTAAGTTGACGGCGTTAAGCACGTAAGGGACAGCTGTCGGGATCAGCATTTTCTACTTATTTGGTTAGCACACAGTAATATAGGGGAGACATATTTGTTTTGTTTTGTCTTTTTGAGACAGGGTCTCACTCTTCACCTAGGCTGGGGTGCAGTGGCACGATTCAGCTTACTGCAGCCTCTACCTCCCGGGCTCAAGTGATCCTCCTGCCTCAGCCTCCTGATCTGCTGGGACTACAGGCGTGCACCACCATGCCTACCTTATTTTTGTATTTTTAGTAGAGGTGAGGTTTCACCATGTTGCTCAGGCTGATCTCCAACTCCTGGGCTCCAGTGATTTGCCCACCTTGACCTCTGATGCTTTGAAGTGGGGGGCCTGAAGTGTTGGGATTACAGAGGTGAGCCACTGTGCCTGGCCAACGAGGGCATATTTAATGTAGGCAGCCCGCTGTCTCTTGGATTAGTATAGAGAAGAAGGTGAAGACGGACAGCTGTTCTGTTTGCCTGTGTGTTGATGAATCTGTGTCCCAGGATGGCCTGGGGGTGGCGGCCAGCATCCTGGAGGGTGCCCCACAGGTCTGCAGCCTGAGCCTGAGTCTCTTTCAGAACTCCATGTGAGACTTGGGAGGTCCCAGAAATCTCTGAGGGAGAAATCTCCCGTTTCCTTACTCTTCCCTGTCAGCTCTCATGGATTGTCTGGAGAGAATTTATAATCACAAATCAGAAATCTGTCATATCCTTATACTAAACTTTGTGAAATTGCTAGATTTCACTTATGTTGTGTTTGATATTTCTATATTGAAAATGTTATCTCCAGACCAGGCATGGTCAAAAATATACGTATGAAAAACAAGAAGAAAAGAAAATGGGATCTTACAAAGAGGATGTGCGAAGCTGGGTTCTTGGCGTGTGGTCTGTGCATCCCGGGGATCGATGGGTGGGCTTTGGGGAAATCTGTGAATCTCAAACTTGCATGTGTACGGGGGTTTACGCATTTTTTTGGGGTAAATCATTCCATATTGCAAAGACGTCCATGAGCCACAGAAGATGAACAAACAGAATGACCGAACAGTCTGTACATAATCTAAGACCAGAGAGTCTCCCTGTTGAGTTGAAGTGTTTGTATGAGGACACCCCTAATTCCTTTCCTGCCCACCCCAAATCCCTCTTGCAGTTGGTCCTGTGACCTGCCGTGTTCCCAGAAGTATGTGGGTTTGCCAGCTGTGACCAGTGGTCAGCTGCCTGGAGCTTGACTCCGTGTGACTCTGCACTGGTTGACTGGTTTGCAGAGAACATTCTGCAGCACTCACAGATGTCTGTACCCCAGTGCCAGCCGGCAGGGACCCGGTGAAAAGTAAGGATGCCTCAGGGAACTCACACCCGCTCCAGAAGGCACCTCAAAGTCCCTGTCCTGTCAGTTCCGGGTCCTTGGCCTCACTGTAGAACGGAAAGATACGCATTATAAATAGGCTTTACCAATCCTATGGGCTTGTAAATGTCATTACAGCTGGATTTTTTGTGAATCTAACGAGCTTTCTTTGTTATTGTTGCAATAGGAAGCCGTCAGAGAACTTGAAAGCCTTTTGTCTCAGAGAATTTACTGTCCTGACAGCAGAGGCCGATGGTGGGATCGACTGGCCCTGAACTTACACCAGCACTTGAAGCGCCTGGAACCGGTACTCAGTAATGAAACACACCTGAAACGCCTTTTCATTTTGGAATCAGCTTTTAAAATATGGCAAACTTAAATGCCTTAAAATCTTACAACATGTATTTCTTTCGTTAACATTCTTCTTTTGTCTGTGTTCTCCCAACCCCAAAACGCCAGGGATGCCAGCGCAGCCTGGGCACGGAGCCTTCAGCCTGGGCGACGGAAGCTTTTGTCTTCTCTCCGCTGACTGGCGAGATGGGCCGGCTGTGGACTCTGTGCTGGGATTTAGGAATCAGGATCTAGGAATTAAGGGAGACGGAGAGTCAGACGACTCAGCCGTCAGCAAGTGCCTTCAAGGAAGGCGTTTGTTTTGGAAATGGTGACTTTGTTCATTTGTGGCACAGGGTCTCCAGGTCTCCAGGTAGAAAGATTGGCGAGAAATCGTTCCTTTCCTTGTCTTACTGCAGGTCCTTTATGCGTGACTCTGTGCTTCTGTGAGGTGTTTGGCTCTGCCATTGGGAAGCGCTGTTTGACCTTGAGCAGGCACCAGTGCTCCCTGTGGTGGCGACCTTGGGGGCACTTGGAAGCGCAGGGATTCTGTGGCCACTGCAGGCAGGCAGTGTGAGGCCGCAGAGCCTGTGCCTCTGGGCTAGGCAGCAACAGTGGTTCTTTGTGTGGCCGCCAGCAGGCCCCACCCTGTCTCTCTTCCAGCCTTGCATTTGAGTTGAATGGAGGGGACTGTGCCTCTGGGAGCTTTTGATTTTTTCAGTGGCCCATTAAGTGAATCGGGGTGATGTAGAGGTGGAAAAAAATGACCACGGGATAGGAAATATGACATCTTGTTTTTATTGCCGTAAACTGAAAAAGTGCCTTGTTACCTAAAGTATCAGGGAAAGAGCCAGTAAAGCTATTTCCTCTCATGGAGGAGGGCGTGGGGCTTCCTTACCACTCGGTGTTTACTGAGGCTGAAATAGCAAGAGAAAGCATCTGGTAGCCCAGAACCAAATACAGAAGGAGAAAGCTTGTGTTTGTCACCTTTCTTTCAATGAAATAAAAGTTCAAGAGAGTGCAGATTTCCCCTCCGTTCACAGTTCTGCTAGGGGGTAGACAAGCCACTGAGCTTATTTTTGAGATTTGAGCTAAGCCTGGTTCCTCCTAACCTGTTCCCAGAGGTCTTACTGGTCACACTCACAACTCTTGTTATTTCATTAGTGTTCTTTCATCTTTACCTCAGTCTCCAAGGAAGGGATCTCCTCGCTGAGTGCTTGTTCCTGCAAAGTGCCCTGCAGCCAGCCCAGGCCTGGCCAGGGCAGAGGTGGAGCCAGCTGGGCCCTCCCTCTCCGAGGCCAGGCTGCCGCTGCCCGGCACCGTCTTCTGCCAGCGAACAGGGTGCCCTTCAGAGTCTCATTCTCCCATCTTCATTCCTTTCAGCCACCCAACTCCGGATGGCTTGAGCCTTCACTGATTTTCAATTTCTTGGTTTTTATTTTTTCTTTCACTTTTTATGTTTCTATCGTGGTAAAATAAATTTAACATCCCTAAAATTTGGCATTTTAGCCATTTTTAGGTGTACAGTTCAGTGGCATTCATGGTACTCAAAACGTGTGACCACTGCCTCTCCACTGATCACTCCAGATACACTGCAGCCATTAGGCTACTACGCCCCGCTTTCCCTTCCCCCAGCCCTGGTGACCTGTCATCTACTTTTTGTGTCTGTGACTGTGCCGTTCATTTCATTCATTTCATTGAAGTGGAATCCTACGATATTTGTGGTTTTGCGTCTGGCGTATTTTGCTCAGCATCATGTTTCTGAGCTTCACCCGCATCGTGGCACGTGTCAGGCCTCCGTTCCTTTTCCAGGCCCAACACACTTCCACTGTAGCATCTGATACCACATTTTCCTAGCCACTCATCGGTCGATGGACGCTGGGTACCTTCCACCTTTTCAGCCATTTTTAAGAGTGCTGCAGGAACCTCTTTCAGACCCTGCTTTCAGTTCCTTCGGGAATACCTGAGCGTGGAATTGCTGGGTCCTGTGGTGATTCTGTGTTGAGCTTTTTGAGGAGTGGCGGAACTGTTTTTCACAGTGTTTACACCGGTTTCACATTCCCACCAGCAATGTGTGAGGGTTCCGGTTTCTCTACCTCTTTGCCAGCACTTACTTTCCATGTTTCTAATTATAGCCATCCTAGTAAGTGTGAAGTGGTATCTCCTTGTGGCTTTCTGTATTTGTTTGTTGATTTGTCCAACTCTGAATCGCCTTGGGAAATACTTGTAACTCCTCCAAACCTTTGGCTCCTGTCCCTGTAAATAAGGAATCCAAAGCAGCTCCATGGTGCCTGACTGCATATGAGATTCACCTGGGGCTTTGATGTGCCCCCACTCCCTGCCCCTCCACGGCTGGGCTCCTGCTCTGGAGGTTCTCATTGTGTGGATCCGGGGTGGGACACATGTTTTCCTGCAAAGCTGCCTAGGTGATGTCCTGAGAACCACTGAGCCAAGTTTTCCTGTAAAGTCAGGCATCCCTGAAGTTCGCACCCTTTGTGAGGGGCGGCTGCTGGGATCCGCAGTCCACCTGGATTACAGCCCAGTCACGCTCCAGCACGTTGACTGTGAAGGCTCTGGTTGTCGGATGCATTGAAAGCGTCAAAATAAGATCTAAGGAAACAGCCTAAATCTCTAGAGGTGCTGTTTGCTTATTTGCTAATCAGCAAAATTCAGTAATAAACAGTGGGCTTTTCTGTCAAACTAAATGGGTGGAAGCTGCCGTGGGGTTTTCTAGGAGCCTGATGTGTGACCATGTTCTCTGCCAGACTATCAAGTGCATCACAGAGGGGCTGGCGGATCCGGAAGTCAGAACGGGACACCGCCTTTCACTCTATCAGCGAGCCGTGCGCCTGCGGGAGTCTCCGAGCTGTAAAAAGTTCAGGCGCCTCTTCCAGCAGCTCCCAGAAATGGCTGTGCAAGATGTGAAACACGTGAGGAAAGAGCCTTTGGGTGCTTCGGACTTGGGCGTGTGTGCCTGGTTTTTCTGGAGCACAAGCAACCTAAGAGCTGTTTTGAGTGTGTGTTTTCTGTTAGACTCGAATCATCTAAAACTCGTTCTGGACGGCTGCGTGGCCACTGCTCCCAGTCTCCCCGTCGCCCTCCTCCCTGAGGAGACTTGGCTGCTGGGTGTCACACCCTGGGTTGAGTGACAGATCTCCTGAATGGGGCCTCTCAGCATCTGCCAGTTTCATTTACTCGTTGGGGGCCTGTAGAGCAGCTCTGGTGGTTGAGGCTCTCCCAGGGCCGGCCAGCGAGCTCTCGCATCCCCGCAGGTGTGCGTGTGTGAGCCCCACGCTGTGTGCTCTGCTAGTGACTGGTTTTGTGGTTAGGGAGGTCAGTCCTTGGGATGCTAGAGGCAGGTTTTCAGGGACTTTTGCTGACCTGAGGCTGACAGACGTTCTTCTGCTGCTGTTTCAGGTGACCATCACGGGCAGGCTGTGCCCGCAGCGTGGAATGGGCAAGTCTGTGTTTGTGATGGAGGCCGGGGAGGCCGCTGACCCCACCACGGTCCTGTGCTCCGTGGAGGAGCTGGCACTGGCTCATTACAGACGCAGCGGCTTTGACCAGGGTAACTGAGCAGGCTTCCTCTCGTGGCACCCGGCCCTGGGTGGATGAGCAGCAGCACTGGATGGGCTGTCAGCGGCCCTGGGTGGATGAGCAGCAGCACTGGATGGGCTGTCAGCGGCCCTGGGTGGATGAGCAGCGGCACTGGATGGGCTGTCAGCGGCCCTGGGTGGATGAGCAGCAGCACTGGATGGGCTGTCAGCGGCCCTGGGTGGATGAGCAGCAGCACTGGATGGGCTGTCAGCGGTGGGCTGCGGTCCTCTCTCCGTCCTCTGTTCACAGTGGAAGATGCTGTGGGCTGGGGATGTCTTCTTCCCATTCTTCCCCTTATCAATGATAGGGAGTAGGTCAGGGGTAGTTGTCCCACAGGGCCTGGCTCTGATCTTTTTTTCTTTTATAAAAACTTCTTGTTATGGAAGATACTGCACAAGCTTTTGTACAGAAGTCAGGGGGGCGGGGGGGCAGTGTGCTCAACCCCACGGCCCACCCAGTTCCATTCAGTCTTCCTTCTGTTGTCTCCTGCCCCTTCCCCTGGGATTTTAGAAGCTGGCCCCAGATACCCTCTCAGGGGCCCTGCGGCCCATGCTAGTAGCTTCTGGGAACAGCCACTGAGCCTTCCGCCCTTTGCGTCTGGCAGGACTCTCCCTGTGCCCGGGCTGTAGGGTTACCAGTGTTAAAAACACTGGTATTTTCAAATGTGTGAAAATCAGGACATGATTTCAGTATTCCCTGAGTGTTCAGAAGATTAACAAGTACTATAGAAAGACAACTACAAGATAGGAGTTTACAAAGCCCAGGTTCTTTCTGATGAGTGTTGAGATTCATCTACATAATATCTTTATTACTTACAGGGAAGGGTGATGCTATTGGGGAAGACTTGCAAATGCCAGTGAAGAGAGAGAGACACAGTAGGCCTGAAACGGTTAGAAATAGAAGAATAGAATGCCCGTTCAAGGCCCCAAGAGACATGGAAACTGGACACTTGCTGGAGGAGGAAGCAGGCTGGGACGTGGGAGCGCTGAAATGCTTGCAGTTGAGCCATGAGCCTGAAAAACACACGATTCCTTTCCCAGAGTAGAAACTATTTTTCCCTGATTAAAATCAATGCAGTGAAACTGAGCTGAACTCTGGCCACCAGGCTTTATGCCACAGGGAATTTTGTGTCAGAGCGATCTCAACCTCTTCCGGGAGGTGATTTCTGAATTACTCAGAAGGACTGCATCAAAAATGATTTCACTTATAACACAAACGCACAGCAGGGACCACTTAGGAGTTAAGGAACGAACCAGGCACGGTAGCTTACACTTGTAATCCCAGCACTTTGAGAGGCTGAGGCAGGAGGATCACTTGAACTCTGAAGATGGAGGTGGGAGGATCTCTTGACCTCTGGAGGTCAAGGCTGCAGTGATCCCAGACTGCCACTCCACTCCAGCCTGGGTGACAGAGTGGGACCCTGTCTCAAAACAAAACAAAACAAACAAAAAGGAGTTCAGAAATGATCTGGCCTCTCTATTCCTGCCTGATCATCAGTGTATTCAGCAGGACGGAAGGCTGACTGGAAATCAGGTCCCAGCTCCACTCCTGGCTGGGAAAGAGCATGAAGTGTTCTAGGAAGAAAAGTCCTCCTGGGAGACTTGGCAACAGCCAGGAGCCCTGAGTGAACCGCTGTCCTTTTGAATCCCTGAGACGGGCTGCAGGGATTAGGAGCTAGAACTGAGGAAGACAGGACAGAGCAGCACAGCCTCAGAAGTGCAGGACAGAGGTGACCCCGGCAGGCATGACAGGCTGTGGCTGCCTGCTCTCTGCTCTCACAGCACCCCGACCCCGCTCACTGTGGTCTGGTGCAGATGGATTGGGGCCTGTACATGTCCAGGTGGGACCAGCCAGAGGAGCTTCGCTGCCAGTACTGGCATGTCAGGATGAGGCTCTGGTGGTCAGCACCTCCTCTGGCCAGTGGTCCTGTGGGGAGAGGCATCCATGCGGCCTCCTCCCTTGTCGGGTGTGCTGATTTGCAGAGAAGCATGGGCTTGGAGGGCAGCTGGATGAGCTGGGGCTTGCTCAGGGACACGGGTCTGTGTGCTGTGCCAAGGCTGAGCCCTTCATCCCACACCAGATCTTGTCTCTGTGACCTCAGCACCTGACTTCTGTCTCTCAAGTCATCTCCCAGTCAGTAAAACATTTAGGTGACACGATGAGGGGGACTGAAGTGGGTGGTCTTTAAGGCCAGAGGTCTCTGTAAAAGCCTTGACTATTGGAAGCACTGGGCTAGGGCAGTGTAGCGAACGGGGGACGAGGTGCATCAGAGCAGCACCTGCTGAGGCCAAGAATGGAGGTGGCTGCTGCCGGCCTCCTGGGAGGTCCCCTCAGGGAAGCAGTTCTTCAGGGGTGGCCAGGGATCTCCTGCGCCAGGGCCTGCATGGGGATTCAGTGTCAGCCCAGCCCTGCTAAGTCCCAGCCTTCGGAGCCTGAGGAGGGTATCTGCTTATTTTTCTTTTAAACATGTTTCTTAGATTATTCACTAAAGTTTGAGAACCACTGCTTTGTGACTTTGAAATGTTCATTTGAATTTTTCTATGATTATTAAGATTTTTGCCTTTAAGGCTCTGTATATATACTGTATAAAATGAGCTGGGAATGGCATAAAAACAGGATTTGCTTCTGAATCTGAAATATTTCTATTATTTTCTTGAAATTGAGTGTGCAGTAGGTTATGGTGGTGTTTTGGAAGAGACAGATAAGACATTTTTTTTTTCGTGTGTGTGACCTTAGGGATTCATGGTGAAGGGTCCACCTTCAGCACCCTGTGTGGCCTCCTCCTGTGGGACATCATCTTCATGGATGGGATTCCGGATGTCTTCAGAAATGCCTGTCAGGTACTCAGTGCCCCTGCCCCACGAGGAGGTCCTGCACACATCCGTGGCTCACGCCCCTGGACACCGTGTGTCCACAGCCAGCAGAAACCATCTCTGTTACGGTCCTTTGGGCCATCCACAGGTCAAGGTGATAACTTATTTTTAAAATCTGATTAATAGACTTTAAGATGTACATATATGAAGTTTTAAACTTTAGCTTCCACCTTACATTTAGACCTTTGGTATAAAGTAGCGTCAGCGTCAGCCCTCCCAAGCACCTGCCGTGTCGCAGGCACTGTTGTAAGGATCTCACAGACATGGGCACATCTGCCTGCTCAGAGGTCCACCCAGCTCAGCGAAAAGCTGTTTTTGCAAATTATTGTTCTAAAAAACAAGTTTAGTAAATTGTTTTATATCAATTAACTTTGACTTGTCTTTTGAGAGAGAGAATGTATCAGTTGGTTGGCCGGTTTCCAAGTTTCGTAGGCACTGACGAGTCCTCTGGTGAACACAGCTCTCTGCAGGCACAGTGTGACAGCTTGCTTTCCCTGTGACACAGGCGTTCCCCCTGGACTTGTGCACAGACAGCTTCTTCGCAAGCAGACGCCCAGCCCTCGAGGCCAGGCTGCAGCTGATTCATGATGCCCCCGCGGAGAGCCTGCGGGCCTGGGTGGCAGCCACGTGGCAGGAGCAGGAAGGCAGAGTGGCTTCCCTTGTCAGCTGGGATCGCTTCACGTCTCTTCAGCAAGCTCAGGTAATGGTTCACCTGCATGGCAGGATTTACTCAGAAAGTAACGCCGCCCCAGTGCTGTCTTTTCAGCAACTTTATCAAAACACACACACGTGTGTATATGTAAATATGTGCATGTGTGTGCATATATACATATATATATATATATATATGAGAATACCCTATCCCCCCGGCCCCGATGCCACTGTTAGTGATGGAAGCATACGAGGGTGTTAGAAAAGCCCCAGCTATGCCTTTGCCACCCCTGAGTTGACAGCTTTCTTTGGCCTGCCCCGTGGCTGAGGCAGGGAGGCTACCTCCCGTGTTCCTTCAACTGCTGTGCTCTGTGAGGCCGTGCTGTCATGTTCCTGAGTGCATCCTCCACATCCCTTTTCCTCAGCGCTCCCCAGCATGGCCACACTGGCAGAAGCCTGGAAACTGACCACAGGTGGACCAGTCTCCCACCACTTGCCAGTGGGATTCCAGCCATGGCTCTGCGGCTCCAGTACAAGCAGCAGAACAGTGCTTGGTGGGCCTGGGGTCCATGTGCACTGAATTACATACAGACTGAGCTTTTCTCCGTCTCGTGATCCCTGTAGCCTATTTCCATTCTCTGTCACAAGGGAAGTGGCTAACTGTCCCTGTTTTGTGTTCAGGATCTTGTCTCCTGCCTGGGGGGCCCTGTGCTCAGTGGTGTGTGCAGGCGCCTGGCTGCTGACTTCCGGCACTGCCGAGGGGGCCTTCCCGACCTGGTGGTGTGGAACTCCCAGAGCCATCGCTTTAAGGTCAGTGGAGCCAGAATGGAAAGTCCTGTTGGTGACCTTATTCGCAAATGAATCAGAGGCCACAAAGGGGCATTTCTTGAGTGGCTGTTGGCAAGACTGAATTCCTTGAGAACTTTTGGGCCGAGGGCCTGGGTTCCTGTGGTCCTCTCCCCTGCGACTGGCTTCATCAGAGCAGGCGGGTGAGAGGAGCCCCAGGGTGTGAGCAAGATAGAGCTCCATCTCTTATGACTTGATGTGGAAGTGAGGTTCCCTCACTCCTGCTGTATTCTGTGGTTAGGAACGAGTCTCTAGTCCAGCTGACACTCAGAGGGAGGGGGTCACACAGGGTGTGGACGCCAGGAGCTATTTGAGAAGCTTACTGATAATTGTGCATTTTAAAATGACTTAAAGAATATAATGGATTGATTGTAACTCAAAGGATAAATGCTTGAGGGGATAGATACCCCATTCCCCTTGACGTGCTTAGTTCACATTGCATGCCTGTATCAAAACATCTCATGTACCCCATAAATATGTACCCAGAAACATTTTTTTAATGAACACTTCCTTGAATGCTGTCCACTAGCCCAGCCCTGCTGCCCCTCGCTGGTGATTTCTCATTATTGAGTTTTGAGATGAAAAAATTACATATTCTGGATACAAGTCCTTTATCAGTTACATTTCATCCCAGTCTATGGCTTTTCATTTTCTTAATAGTGTCTTTGGAAGAGCAGAGATTTTAAAGTTTGACAAAATCCAACTTATTTGTTCTCTAGTGGATCATGCTTTTGGTGTCAGATGTCAGAAATACTTGCCTAACCCAAGGTCACAAAGAGTTTCTCCTTTGTTTTCTTCCAGAAGCGTTACAGTTTTAGGTTTCACATTTAGTTTTATGAACATTTGAGGCACTGTTTGTATACAGTGTGGGGCATGGACTGGGCTTCATTTGTGGCGCGGGATGTCCACTTGTTCCCGCTCCATGTGTCCAGAAGACCATGCTGCTCCCACTGAATTGCCTCTGTATCGTCAAAAATCTAACCCATATATATGTGCGTCTGTTTCTGGACACTCTTCAGTTCCACTGATCTGTTTGTCTGTATTTCTTGATTATTGTAGCTTTCGATAAATCTCGGAGTCAGGTAGTTTAAGTCCTCTAATGACTTGTTTTTCAGAGTTGTTTTGGCTCTCTTGCATTTTTATTTGAATTATAAAATCAAAATTTTTTTTTTTTTTTTTTTTTTT
>NW_012106820.1:105128-165467 GCF_000951045.1 Mandrillus leucophaeus
TTAACAGTACTATTTTGATCAGTGAACATGGTATATATCACCATTTACTTAGATTTTCCTTATTCTTTTTGCAGTGTTTTTAGTTTTCAATGTAGAGGTCTTGCATATCTCTTGTCAGACTGTTCCCTAAGTACTTCATATTTTTTATGCTATTTAAACAGTATCGTTTTTAAAAGTTTCAATTTCCAGTTGTTTGCTGCTCTGTGTAGAAATACAGTTGATTCTGTATATTGATCTTATATTCTGCAAACTTGGTACGCGTACTTAGTAGTTCTTGGAGCTTTTTTTGGTATATTTCCTTGGATTTTCTACATTGACAATCAGATTGTCTGCTAATAAAGATATTTTTACTTTTTCCTGTCCAGTCTTAGTTCCTTTCTTTTCTTTTTCTGGCCCGATTGCACTGGCTAGAACCTCCAGGAAAGCATAGGCTGTAAACAGTGAGACTGGACGTCCGTGCCTGGTTCCCAATCTTGGGGGAAGGTACTTAGTCTTCCATTATTGAGTATCATGTTAGATGCAGATGTTTCGCAGATATCTTTTATTATATTAAGGAACTTCCCTTTACATCCAAGTTTTCTGAGAGTTTTTATCAGGCATTGATGGGATTCTGTCAAATACTTCTTAAAAAAATCTATTGACATTATTATCTCATATTTCTCTCTTGAGTACGCTTATTAATCATGTGATTTACATTGGTTTTTGAATCTTAAACCTACCCCGCATTTCTCCAATACACCCCACTTGGTCATGATGTATTATCCCTTTTATATAATATTGGGAGTTGATTTTGATTTTGCAAAATAATTAAGAATTTTTGCTTATATGTTCATGAAGGATATTGAGCTGTAATTTTCTTATAATCTCTCCGTTGGGTTTTGGTTTCAGAGTCATACCGGCATCAGAATGGGATGGAATAGTTGGTGTAGAATTAGTATAATTCCCTAAACATTTGATAGAATTCCCCAGTGAAGCAGTATGGGTCTGGAGATTTTGGGGGGAGGAAAATTTGAAACTGTAAATTAAATTTCTTTTTAAACAACATAAGGTCATTCATATTATCTGTTTCTTCTTGATTGCGCTTTGATAGTTTGTGTCTTTCAAGGAATTTGTCCATTTCATTTAAGTATTGTCTTAAAGTTGTTTACATTTGTTTCTTTTTTTTTTTTTTTTTTTTTTGAGACAGAGCCTTGCTCTGTCGCCCAGGCTGGAGTGCAATAGTGCGAGTTAGCTCACTGCAACTTCCGCCTCCTGGGTTCAAGTGATTCTCGTGCCTCAGCCTCCCTAGTAGCTGGGATTACAGCTGTGCACCACCATGCCTGGATAATTGTTTTAATTTTTATTTTTGGACTTTTAGTAGAGATGAGGTTTTGCCATGTTGGCCAGGCTGGTCTTGAACTCCTGGCTTCAGGTGATCTGCCCGCCTTGGCTTTCCAAAGTGCTGGGATTACAGGTGTGAGCCACCGCACCTAGCCGTGTATTGCATTTTAATATCTGTAGAATCTTTCTCTCTGTCATGCTCTTATTCCTGATATTGGTAATTTCTGTCGTTTCTCCCAGATGAGTCTGGCAGGAGGTTTATCAATTTTACTGATTTTCTCAACGAATCAGCTTTTGATTTCCTGTTTTTTTTTATTTCCTAGTTTCTTAAGGTGGAAGCTATGGTGATTGCTTTGAGACCTTCTTTTCTAATAGAGTTAGCTAGTGCTCCCAATTTCCTTCTCAGTGCTGCTTTATCTGAACCTCACAAATTTAGTAGTAGTTTTCATTTTCATTCAGTTCACAATACTTTCTGATTTCCCTTTTGACTCTTTTTTGATCCTTGGCTTATTTAGAAGTAAGTCATTTACATTTCCAAACACCTGAGAGATTTTCAGGTATCTTTCTGCTGTTGATTTGTAATTTAACTCCATTGTAGTCAGAGGACATATTTTGTATGATTTGAATCCCATTAAATTTGTTGAGACTTGTTTTATGGTCCGGAATATGGTTTTCCCTGGTGAATATTCTGTTTGTATTTGAAAAGAATGTGTGTTCAGCATTTGTTGTGGGCAGTATTTTTAAATGTCAGTTAGGTCAAGTTGGTTGGTAGTGTTGTTTAAGTTGTCTGTGTCCTTACTGATTTCTTATTTACTTGTTCTATAAATTATTGAGAGAAAAATATTGACATCTCTGATTATAATTGTGGATTCGTGTATTTCTTTTGAGACAGAGTCACACTGTCACCTAGATGGGAGTCTAGTAGCAGTGCAATCCTGGATCACTGCAGCCTTGATCTCCCAGGCTCAAGCAGTTCTTCTGCCTCAGCCTCTTGAGTAGCCGGAACTATAGGCATCCACCATCATGCCCAGCTATTTTTTTTTTTTGTAGAGATGGGGTGCCATCATGTTGCCCAGGCTGGTCTCAGAACTCCTGGGCTCCACGTTGGCCTCCCAGAATGCTGAGAGTATACCAGTATACCGTGCCCGATTTGTGTATTTCTTCTTGCGTTTCTATCAATATTTGCTTCATGTATTTTGAAGGTCTATTATAAGATGCGTAAACTTTTAGGAGAGTCATGTCCTCTTCATGAGTCTACCCTCATCATTATGCAGTGACCCCCCTTTACTCCTGGTAATCTTTGCTCTGAAATCAACTTTGTCTGATATTGTTAACATGTAGCCACGTCAGCCTTCTTTTGTTTAATGTTAACATGATACATTTTTCCATTCTTTCACTTTTGACCCATTTTATCTTAGTTTTAATGTGGATTTCTTGTAGGCATCATATAGTTGGGTCTTACTTTTGAATCCAACTTAACCTCTGTCTTTTAATGGGGTGTTTGGAACATTTACATTTGATTATTGATATCCTTAGCTTTAAATCCTGATACTTATTTTCTCTTTGTCTCAGAACTCTTTTGTTCCTTGTCTTTTTCCTGAGTAGCTGGGATCACAGGCGCACGCCACCGTGCCTGGCTAATTTTTATAGTTTTTGTATTTTTTAGAGATGAGGTTCCACCATGTTGCCCAGGCTGATCTCAAACCCCTGGGCTCAAGCAGTCCACCTGCCGTGGTCTCTTAAGTGTTGGGATTGCAGGCATGAGCCACAGTGCCTGGCCCTGCCTTATTTTTAAAGATTGCATTTTATAGCTTTGTTGGCTTGTTAGCTGTAACGGTTCATTGTGTTTAAGTGGTTGCATTAGTATGTATATTATATATCTTAAACTTATCCACCTTCAGGAGATACACACTTTAATGGAGAGTAAAAAGAACCTTTCAATCATATATATTTATATCTTCCCTCTCAGCCTTTGTGGTGTTGTCATGTATTTTACTTCTATGTGTTATATGTTCTATATTATTTTTGTTTTCTACAGTTGATTAATAAGAGTCTGTATTCACTCATGTAGATAGCATTCACTCATGTAGATAGCTTGTTATTCTTTTGTATAGATCCAGATTTCTGTGTGGTCTCATTCTCCTGCTTGAAGAATTTCCTTTCATGCCCGTAATCCTAGCACTTTGGGAGGCTGAGGTGGGCGGATTGCTTGGGCTCAGGAGTTGGAGACCAGCTTGGGCAACACAGTGAGACCTCATCTCTACAAAATGGTGAACAAATTAGCTGGGTGTGGTGGTATGCAATTGTAGTCCCAGCTACTTGGGAGGCTGAGGTGAGAGAACTGCTTGAGCCTGGGAGGTCAAGGCTGCAGTGAGCTGAGATCATACCACTGTACACCAGCCTGGGCAACAGAGTGAGACCTTGTCTCAAAAAAAAAAAAAAAAAAAAAAAAAAATTTCCATGTCTGGAAGTTCTGCTAGTAATGAATTACAGTAGGTAGCCCTCTGTATCCATGGTTTCTGCTTCTGTAGATGCAACAAACCATGGACTGAAAATATTTGGAAAAAAGAAAAAACAACAAAAAGTAACTACAATAAACAAATAAAAATAGAGCATAACAACTATTTTCATAGCATTTACATTATATTAGGTATAAGTAGAGATTATTTAAAGTATATGAGAAGATGTGCATAGAATATGCAAATGCTATGCCATATTGTATCAGGGACTGGAGCATCCATGGATTTTGGTAACAGATGGGGTCCTTGAACCAGACCCCCGTGGATACTGAGGGATGACTGTATTTAGGTTTTGTATGTCTTAGCCTTTATTTCACCTTGTTTTTGAAAGATGTTTTCTTTGGGCAACGAATTCTACGTTGAGCGTTATTTTTCAATACTTTAAAAATATTAGTCTACTGTCTTCTAACTAGCATGGTTTCCAATCGAAGAATTTTTTTTTTTTCCCCTCTGGCTTTAAAAATTCTGGCTGCTTTGACTATATCCCCTGATTATACAGTCATGGTATTTCCTAGGGAACTGTTATATTTGTGTGCCTGGGATTCACTGATTTTCTTGAATCTTTGGGTTTATAGTTTTCATCAAATTTGGAAAATTTTTGGCCATTTTTTCTTTAAGTATTTTTTTTTTCCTCATTCCTTTGAGGACTCTTAATTAAACGTCTGTTAGGCTGCTGAATGCTATATTTAAACAATTTTTTTCTATACTTTACCTAGAATAGTTTTTATTGCTGTCTTCAAGTCTAGTGATGTGTAGTGAACAAAACACACAATTCTTCTTGAAGATGACATGTAGTACACATTTTTATCTTATGAATGCCATGAAAGAAGTGCTAGGGAGGATACACTCAGAGCTGTGACCTGTCCAGATGAGTTTAAGCTGAGCATTGAAAGATAAGAAGTCAGGCATGTCAAGAACAGGGAGAAATGTCCCAGGCAACGGGAAGAGCAAGTGGCAAGTGGAAGTGATGGCCTTGGGGTAGGGAAGAGACTGGTCATGGCAAGAAGGTTAGATTTAATTGAAAATATAACAGTAATTGGAGGGTTTTAAGCAGGGAAGTAAAATCCAGTGCATGCTTTAAAACAATTTTTCATTTGCTATACTAAGAATCGGTTTACTCATCCTCTGTGAAGAACTGTCTAGTTTCTACAGAATAGAAAAATTTCTGAGTAAATTTCTTAGCTACAGACGCTCCTCAACTTATGATGGAGTTATGCCCTGATAAATCCTACACATCAACTGAAAATAATGTAAGTTGAAAATGCATTTAACATATTTATCCCACCAAACCTCATAGCTTAGCTTAGCCTACCTTGAATGTGCTCAGAATGCGTGCATCAGCCTACAGTCGGGCAGAATCATCTAGCTCACCGCACGCCGTAGAGTACTGGTTACCCTCATGATCGTGTGGCTGACCGGGAGCTGTGGCTCACTGCTGCTGCCCGGCATGGAGTATCATACTGGGAAAAGACCAACACTCAGAGTATGGTTTCTATTGAATGTGTATCACTTTTGCACCATTTTAAAGTCAAAAAATCCTAAGGTGAACCATTTTAAGTGAAGGACCATCCGTATATTTGTGTTATACTTACAAATACAGTGGGAGAGCAGAAGAGCCATTTAAGTAGTTGTCACTGACAACTACAACTTACTTGAATAGCTTTTCATTCAGTAAGACACTAGTAACTTTTAAAAATTTCCCTTCCAGCTGGTGGAAGTTAAAGGCCCCAATGACCGTCTTTCACATAAGCAGATGATCTGGCTGGCGGAACTGCAGAAGCTGGGGGCGGAAGTAGAAGTCTGCCACGTGGTTGCAGTTGGAGCTAAGAGCCAAAGCCTTAGCTAAAAGCTATGGAATTGGGGATATTTGGTCATACATGAATGTAAGATTTTCAAGAGTATAAAGCATCATGTTTTAATTTTATTGTCCATTATAAACCTGACAGTTTGACTTGTCATTGTATAGTGTCTGTATATCACAAAACAGTGTTTGCTTGAATACACTCATTGATTCAACACAGTGGGTAATAAACTTTTTTTTTTTTCGAGACGGAGTCTCGCTGTCACCCAGGCTGGAGTGCAGTGGTGTGATCTTGGCTCACTGCAACCTCCACCTGCTAGGTTCAAGCGATTCTCCTGCCTCAGGCTCCCCAGTAGCTGGGACTGCAGGTGTGCGCCACCACACCCAGATAATTTTTGTATTTTTAGTAGAGATGGGGTTTCACCATGTTGCCCAGATTAGTCTGGAACTTCTGACCTCAACTGATCCACCCGCCTTGGCCTACCAAAGTTCTGGGATTATAGGCATGAGCCACTGCACCCAGCCGGTAATGAACTTTTTTAAAAGAGAAAAACCTCGTTGACCCTTGTTGGAGCTGGATGCATCTGTATGATTAGACATGCAAAAAGCTGGAAAACCCAAAAACAAGTGATGATTCATCTTTAGGTTTTTTTATAAAAAAGTTAGCGGCCGGGCGCGGTGGCTCATGCCTGTAATCCCAGCACATTGGGAGGCTGAGTAAGGCAGGCACATCATGAGGTCAAGAGATTGAGACCATCCTGGCCAACATGGTGAAACCCGTCTCTACTAAAAATACAAAAAATTAGCTGGGCATGGTGGCAGGTGCCTGTAGTCCCAGCTACTCCGGAAGCTGAGGCAGGAGAATCTCTTGAACTCGGGAGGCAGAGGTTGCAGCGAGCCAGGGTCACGCCACTGCACTCCAGCCTGGTGACAGAGCAAGACTCCATCTCAAAAAAAAAAAAAAAAAAAAAAAAAAATTAAAAAAGTAGCATAACCAATGTTTCCTTTAAGTAATTAATTATATGGGAAGCCAAGATTCTCAAATATTATCTAAGTTTTTCTTTACTGCCCTATACACATTTAGCTGTTAAACTTTGTTTTATGATTATCTAAGGGCAGAAAAGTTAAATTCCAATTTCTTTAGGAATTAAAAAATTCTCATGAAGTTGTGTTCATTTGTAACATGTAAATGCTTGTTCTACTGATTGGGCCCAGATCATGAAAGGAATGAAGTCTTTATCGAGGCGTATCCTTCATTGTCCTTCTCCCTGGGACCATCCCTAATAACTAGATCAGGGGTATTTTCTCTGTTGACAGTAAAGGCAAATCAGGGCTGCTCATCACCATGTGGGAGGGTCTCAGGCTGGCCAAGGGGGTGTGGTAGAAAGGTGATTTATCCATGTGCCAGGCCCAGGAGTCAGGGAATGGGATCCCAGTCTCTCGACTTGTTCTAAGGCCTTCTTGGGGGAGTATTACTCCCCAGTTTTTATATTTATTGAATGGAAGGACCAGTTAGGGCATGATCCATCAATATCCACATGCCCTTAACTTTAGCCACTTCCGAACTGCTGTTAAAAAAGTTACTGATCACTACCTGGCTTTAGAGGGCAAGCAGAAATGTCCCATGGATGACACACAGGTATGGATGGGAGAAGATGCCTTCACCTCTTCCATCACTGTGTTCCTGTAGATGATTTCATATTGATAACAACAAACAGTTGCTGTGGAAATTTTATTAAGCCATCAAAATTTCCTTCACATTCATTACTGTTGAACAACAAGATAACACATCTTCTTGCTCATCCCACTTGAACTCAAGTCATCAGTTTTAGGCACAAAGGTTTTAGTTTTCTCAGGAAATCAAGTTTGAACCACTTGAGTTACTATTGCAGCAAGCCGATTTTGTTGACAGATGTGAATAGCTTTCACCCTGTTAGTACAAATTAGTATCCTTTCCTTAAATAAAGTTAGATATTTTTGGTTTCAAAATCGGGTTTCCATCATAAAATAACAGCAAGACACTGTACACCTTTATGTCCAATACTAGAAATTTCACCCAGCACATCAGCATCTGCATGGCGTTCCCTCAGCAGGGGCTCTGCTGGCGGGCAGCAGGGGTGCTGAGCTCTCTCTAGTGCGCTGTGTGCGGCCAACACCACTGCTGTCAGCACGAGTCCCTCTGACGGCAGAGGTGGTAAGCAGCTTTACCCTGGCCCGACTGAAGGCTGTCATAGTTGTTTTTCATATTATGCACAATAAAATGTGGCACAATAATCATGATATAACAACTGTCCAGCAAAAATAAAACTATTTTACTACATTTGATTATACAAAAATATGCATTTTTCTATTTTTAACCATTATTAATAGTACCTAATATTTTTAAACTTGTAAATTAACAACAATAAAATACTACAGGAGTTAAAATAAATGTGAGGGAAGAAAATTACAGAGGGAAAAATGCTCAGTCCAACATTTAGTATTAATAATAAAGCAGCTAAATGAAAAAGGGAGAATTGTGATTACACTGTCAATGGCAGGATACGCTGTGATGTTAGAGATTGGGTCTGGTTTCCAATCAAGGACTGTAAAATGTTTAATAATTCTATTTGTATAAACTGAAACTAGCCCTTATTTTCTAGGCAGCAAGTTGGCAAAAACCTTGGGTTTACCCATAAAGTGAATTTCTTAAGATATTTTATAAGAACTTCTGTTATATCCAGAGATATTATCAATTTTTAAAAGGCAAATAATTCAGATAGAAACAGCTATTCAGTACATAGGTAAAATAGTTATCTTGAAAACACTTGTTTTAGAAAAGGAAATAAGCTAACTAGACACTTCACTATAAAAAATTTTCCGTATCTTAGGATGGCAGTTCAAGAAACAGTCAAATTTGAAAGCATCCATGTTTTAAGCAGGGAATGAGGAGTGTGGGGGAGGTGGTGCCTCATTTCACTGCTGGAAGCAGCTTCAGCTTTGACCTCCACAGCGGTGGGTAGGCTCTTGTCACACAGTTTGGAAACAGTGTTTCAGATCAAGCAAACAACTGTGGCTCCTCATTCTCCTCAACTTCGCTGTCAAAAGTTGGGGTTTGGGAGAGCACTTCTCTCGCTATTCAAATGGCAGTGTTTTCAGAGACTCTATTTTTTTATTTCTCCTTTATTCCTAAGCATTAGGAACTATGAGAGAAGGACATCTGTACAGGTGCCCAACTTGTGACCTCATTAGTTATTTCCAAGGGGAAGTGCCAGCAATAGTTTACCACACTGCAAATACTGACGGCCAAGCCCAGCACGCCTCCCAGCAAGCCTTGTTTGTGAGGGTGGGTTTTGGCATAGATGGCACTCTCCTGTCTCCAGCACGCACCTCTCAGGAATCAGCACCCCACAGGCCACTCCCAGTGGCTTTCAGAGGAACAAGACTTTGGGGACACCTGGCTACGAAGCTTAGTATGAAAAGCCTATTTCCAATATGCAATGGGATTTTCACACCCCAATTTTAAAAAGCGAAATTGTATTTTCTTCTGTAGTATTTGTATCTTAATGTCAAAGGCACTTCTAAGTTTAATTATCTGCAGCAAATGCTTTAAAATTAACAGTGCATATCATTTTAAAGTTAGCCCTATGAAGTTAAAAAAGCAAACTCATGATTTCAAAACACAGTGATTGAAGGTCCCGAAGGTGGTGATCTAAAATAATAAATTCTGTCCACAGAGCACTGAACCTTCATCAGGTGAGTTCAATTAGAGATGACAGAAAGTAACCAGAAATATACACGAATACTTCCTAAAACCTCCTGGAGGTTTTATCAGATGTTCCTAAAAATGATACGAAACGCAAATTTCTTAACTTTCCTGTTGCCTGCTGCTTGGGGTTGCTAACGTGACTATCAGATAGCCTTCAGGAGGCAGCAGGAAAAATGGATGGAGAAAAAATGTAGCAGACAGAACATGAACAGTTTGATCACAGTTATAAGAGCCAGACCTGTAAGGACAGAAAGAGGACAGGAACAAAATTTACATCTCTCTTAAAATAAGTGTGAAAGAAGCATGATTCAACATGTTTTTAAATATTAGTGCAAATTCCAACTATCATTCTTACCTATAAAGTTATTAGAGCTTCAAACGCCTAGGTTAGCAATTTTAATTCAGAGGAAAAAGTTGACAGCTT
Organism: Mandrillus leucophaeus; assembly: GCF_000951045.1. Classification (NCBI taxonomy): domain Eukaryota; kingdom Metazoa; phylum Chordata; class Mammalia; order Primates; family Cercopithecidae; genus Mandrillus; species Mandrillus leucophaeus. Next base: position 114,941 of record NW_012106820.1, read on the forward strand.
CCCTCAAAATGTTCAGAAAACACCCTGTTTTAGTCTTCATTTGCTAATGTCTCAGTAGACAACCATATTTTGGCCCCACTTAAAAATTTGCTTAATGGTGTTCCTAAAATGCTTCGTCTGCATAGATTCCCTACAGGAGAAAATGGAAATGAGGAGGAGAGAAACTCCGGCGTCCCCGAGGTGTCGGTGTCGTGCGGGCCGCTGGCTCTGAAGTACATCCTGCTCTGGCCCAGCTCCCCATAGCAGGCCTCCAGCGGGCCGCTGTGCTGCTGCCGCAGCGTCCTGCTCAGCACATCCACTTCATCAGCCAGGAGGGAGAGCTTGTGAAAGGCCGTGATGGAGCCGCCCAGGCTGATCTGGGCCTCAGGAACCCAGCGGAAGTAGCACAGTTTCCATAGTTTTATGTGTGTTCCAGAGACACGTGGCAGAATAACAGCATGCAGGTTGACGGGTTTGGAAAACCATTCTCTAAAATATTGCTCCATATCACTGTTCTGGCTGTTGGTTTGCTGAGGTGGATCTGGCTTTGGTTTTAGTATCAATGAATTTCTCCTTGGAAGTAATTCTTGGTCACTGATGATTCCATTCTTTAAGGCAGACGGCATTCCTCTTAGTGTGGAGCTGTAGTTTTTCTATACAGAAGAGATTTTATTATGTTCCGGGATTTCCCTTTTTAGAAAGATTGTAAGGATGCAATGGCAAATGTAAACTCAATACTATGAAAAATTAATGGAATTTCAGCCTCAAGGAACATTTTCCTCCCTTCCTCTGTAGTCCTTCTTCTAATCCTCCTCCCCCGGAATTAAACTTTATTTGCTGACTCTACCTAGGCTATTGCCATCAGCCTGAATGGGGGTAGGGATGAGAGTGCCTCCTAGCCACTAATTTGCTTAAGGATAAGTTCTAAGACTAGGGCTAGAAAAAACCCTAGACCTGGCCGACTGTATCAAGAACAATGGCAAACTGGATGGAGGCAGTCAGGAGGCCAAACGTCTGATTCTTTGTTCTGTACCTTTCAGTACTCTCCAAATTTTCTACCAAAAAACCCCCCAAGAATTTATTTGGAATTTATTAAAAAGACAAACGACGAATGTAATTAGGACAAGAATACAGCAGTCAGGAGGCCATGACTGCATCACAGCCAGGTGGCATTCCCGGCCACAGTGGCGGCTTGAATCACCAAGAAATGGTAAGTGGGGCTTCAGTAAACGGGGCTTGCAGGCTCAGAGCCGCAGTCTGCCCTCCCTCAGGTACTGAGACTTTGTGGGCCTCAGACACCAAGAAGAAGGTTGGGATACAGTCACTTGAGTTAAACAGGGAGTGACCCCTCAGAAACCTGCACTGGCAGTGTTACTCTCGGAAGTGCCTTTATTTTTAATGCTCTGTGTTCTGAAAAAGATGTGTCTGGCTGCGTGTGAGCCAACATCAGGTTCTGTTAGCTGTGATTTACCTTTGTCCGTTTAAAAGACTTCACGGAGCTGTTGTGTACACAAGGCGTGCTCTTTCCAATGTAGAAGGGGTTATGGAAAAGGGTGCGGTCCTTGGCTGTAAACTGGAGAGACCAGTCCCAAACAGAGGGGAACTGTAAGCCCTTCTCGTCACCCAATTGGATATTTTTGCTTATAGCAAATTCCTGCAAAAAAAATAAAATATTTGAACATTTGTGAAAATATGCAAAACTAAAGATTTTCTCATGAATGCCTTTTTTTGGATGAGCCATTCATCATTATATAGGTTAAATGTTCTGTACTGCAGCCCTCAAAACCCACCAGAACGGCACTTTCACTTCAAGAAAGGTTCCTGGCTTTTGAGCTCCAAGAAGCCCCCCAGTCCCCCTGAACAAGGAGTGTGCTATTCAAGTGCCCTCTGCCTCAGGACCCCAAAGAAGCCGTGCCCTTTGGGCAATAAGAATGTTATTAAGAGAAGTTTCACTAACATGATACTAGAAAGTCTTAAACATGTTGAATTTATTTCTATAATTACAGTATTTTACTTTTATGAGCACACCATCAGTACATTTTAGTAGTTGCCTGTTGGTAAGTGGATTAACAAAACTTTTGGATGGAAATCTCTGCCACCAGTTTTATAACTTACTTTCTAAGTGGGGAGCGACACTTCATTGAGCCAGTGATCTCAAATCATAGACCACAGACTCGGAGTAGGAAGGAAGGGATCAGCTCCCCTGTGGTCCTAGCATGTGGCTAAAACCATGGAGACCATGTACACAGGAGACCCCTCTTCACAGAAGCCCACCTCTAGCCTGGACTCTGGGCTGGTGCAGCCTGGTTATCTGGCTTCCCACCGCAGTAAACTGAGGTAACACAAAGCTACAGGGTGACAGCCAACCACCTCACTGTGAGGAAGCCAAGGAGCTCCTCTGGAAGGGAGTCCAGACCATTTCTATGAAGCATAGTCACATTTAGCAACGAGAAGAAAGGACTCTCATCTCAGCTGATTGACGGCAGCAGGCCACCACAGCAGCATATACACAACAGTTCCCTGGAGGAAATAACCCCAGACACACAGTCGCTGGATGATGGGAGATGTCTGATTCTTTGTTCTTACCTTTCAGTACTCTCCAAATTTTCTACCAAGAAAAAAACCCCCACGAATTCACTTGGAAATTATTAACAAGGCAAACAATGAATGTTATTAGGACAGTCAGGAGGCCATGACTGCATCACAGCCAGGTGGCATTCCCTGCTACAGTGGCGGCTTGAATCATCAAGAAATGGGTAAGCTATGTAACAGCACAGGGCATTTTGTAAAATTTTACAAAATTTTCTACTTCAAATAAGTAAAAATTCATTAAGCACCAAATACACACACTCTTAAAATTTTTGGCCAGGCACAGTGGCTCAAGCCTGTAATCCCAGCACCTTGGGAGGCCGAGGCGGGCAGATCACGAGGTCAGGAGTTCAAGACCAGCCTGGCCAATATGGTGAAACCCCATCTCTACTAAAAATACAAAAATTGGCCAGGTGTGGTGGCTCACGCCTGTAATCCCAGCACTTTGGGAGGCTGAGGTGGGCGGATCACGAGGTCAGGAGATCGAGACCATCCTGGCAAACACGGTGAAACCCCGTCTCTACTAAAAATACAAAAAAACTAGCTGGGCGTGGTGGTGGGCACCTGTAGTCCCAGCTTCTCGGGAGGCTGAGGCAGGAGAATGGCGTGGACGTGGGAGCCGACGGAGCTTGCAGTGACCAGAGATTGCACCACTGCACTCCAGCCTGGGCGACAGAGCGAGACTCCGTCTCAAAAAAAAAAAAAAAAAAAAAAAACAAAAATTATCCAGGCGTGGTGGTGGGCACCTGTAGTCCCAACTACTCGGGAGGCTGAGGCAGGAGAATCGCTTGAACCTGGAAGGCGGAGGTTACAGTGGGCTGAGATCGCACCACTGTGCTCCAGCCTAGGTGATGGAGCAAGACTCCGTGCAAGACTCCGTCTCAAAAAAAAAAAAAAAATATTTAGTTACTTGAAATTTCATCATGTACGTAGATTAAAAACCACCCATTTGCTTTAAACACTTAAAAGCTGAAATCTAGTAAAACATGAACCTGAACGTGTTTTAATGGCCCTTCAATAAGTATATAGAAAATGTCCTCTTTGCCAAGTGTGGTGGCTCACGCCTGTGATCCCAGTACTTTGGGAGGCTGAGGTGGGTGGATTGCTTGAGTCTAGGAGTTCAAGACCAGACTGGGCAACATGGTGAAACCCTGACTCTACAATACAAAAATCAGTTAGGCGTGGTGGCGGGTGCCTGGAGTCCTAGCTACTCAGGTGGCTGAGATGAGAGGAGTGCTTGGACCCAGGAGGCAGAGGCTGCAGTGAGCTGAGATGGCACCCACTGCACTCCAGCCCGGGTGACAGAGCCAGACTGTCTTAAAAAAAAAAAAAAAAAAAAAAAAAGATGTTCTCTTTTTTAAAAGGTGAAAACTAAAAATATTTATCTCCAAGAGAAATCAGATTTTCTACAAACAATACCTGGCCACTAGCACCTAAAGTGGCCTCAGAATGGGAAAAAAAAAAAAAAGAAAAGAAATGCTTTGGGCTTCTGCCTGTGTGGAAGGGGCTGCGAATGGTTAAGAATCATGACCCTTAGACAACGACCAGTTCCTGCTAGGGAGGAAGGCAGAGGGGGATTCATGTTAGTATTTGTCACAAAAAGCTTTTGAAAAAGCCAAATTAAAAAAATAGAGCACTAGAACATGAACAGAGAAAGCAGATGAAATACTTGTAGAAAGTATTTTTTACAGCTCCCTCAGTACAATTCAGTAATGTTCACTTCTGGTGAGAAGTCTGTCGGCACACGCAGCATCAGCCAAGCAGCAGAGGCAGTGGTGTCTGGGGCTGGGAGTCCTCCACGCAAACACCCACCCATGCGCTGCCCAGTCCCCAGACCCCAAAGTCTTTGTCCTCGCCTCCCGCACCTTTTGCAGGCTCACACTGTCTGTGTGTACACGGGGTAGTGAAGGGAGAGAATGGGGAAGAGCTGAAGGAGGCAAACAAGGCCGAGGGAAAGCCTAGCTGGAGGCAGAGAGGGGGCCCAAGAATGATTACGGTGACAACATGAAAACGAGCAACTGGGAGAACATGTATTTTAGAACAAATGAGCGTTCCATGCCTCAGGAGCCTCTGAGCCTGTATCACTGGTCCTCAGCACAGTATCTGGAAAGGTCAAACTTTCCTGGTAGGGTGGGCAGGGGACAGATTCTGGCTCTGTCACCCAGGCTGGAGTGTAGTGGCACAGTCTCAGCTCACTGCAATCTCTGCCTCCTGGGCTTAAGTCATCCTCCCACCTCAGCCTCTCCAGCAGCTGGGACCACAGGTGTGCACCACCACGTCCGGCTAATTTTTGTATTTTTTGTAGAGATGGGCCGACGGTGTTGTTTCTTTGAGCCCTGGGTCCCCAAAAGTGGCAATGTTGGACAATCTCTCCTGCCTTTTGTGTCCCGAGAACTGGCTCCTGTGGACTGAGACTGCCCTTCCTCCTGATTCCCCTGTTTTCTGACTCTATAAAATCCTGGATCTTGTCCTTTTCTTTGGGATGCCCGTTAAATTAAATTCTCCCTCCTGCAATAGCCTAAATCAGCTCCTTAACTGACCAGTGTGTTTTGTCTTTTACACCAACAAATTCAGAATTCATACGTCTTTAGGAAAATTTGCATAATGCTTCACAGTTTACAAAATGTTTTCACCTTATACGAGACTAAAGGTATAAGTGTTAGTTTGACAGATCCATTTTACAGGTTAGGAACGTCGACTCTCAGGCTGAAGCCTGAGTGGAACATGGGCCTAGCACTTTTCCCAGACCAGGGCCAGAACTCAGGTTTCCCGCTCCCCAGGTCACAATGTGCCTAGCCAGGGCCTTACGGCTGAGGCTGAGGCTGAAGACCCCGGAGCTCACTGTGAGGGGAATCCTCTTCCTAGAAAGGCTTCCTGAAGGCCCGCAAGAGCTGCCCTTTCTGTTTCTCTCAACGGTCTCCACAGCATTCGTCAGCTTCCGTTGCTGGTTCAAGGTGGGGGAAACAGCACTCTGGTTCAGAATGGTCTCCACCAGTGGCAAGTAGTAGCTAGTTTCAAGTTTGGCTTGAGACCCTGCTTAGTCATAAATGACTCTTCCTCTACATCAATGAATTGTGATTGGAAACTTAAAATTCTCTTGAAGGAAAATAATCTTGTTTTGTACAAATTTTTATCTTACTGACCTAGGAAATAAATATCCTATAACAGAGCTTTTGTTTTTTACTACCCAATAGCCCAAATGTGAAATATAAATACAAAAGCATGACATTTAAGGTGGTTAAAGTAATTTACATCTTTAAAGGGGTTTACTACAAAAAATTTACATCAGAGTAAAAAAATGTTCATTCATAAAAATAATTTCCTAGATTTTTGTGTCTTCAAAATAATTCATTCAGAAATTTCAGATGAAAATGGTAGTGAGTTTTAAATCATAGACTTTAAATAGGCGGTGAATTATACGTCAATTATGCCTCGATAAAGTTGTAAAAACAAGGAAAAACGTAGCCACAGCCACAGGGTTGCTTACCGTGCTTTGCTTCACTCGCTGGTGAGGGGAGTTGAACAGGAAGGTGCCGAACAGTGAGATCCGGGTGCTGTCGTACAACACGGCCAGGTAGGTTTCGGAGAACTCGAAAGCTGCAGGATATTGTTCTAACAGCTGCCAGGTGGCGTCCAAGAATAGCAAAAATAAAGGAGACTGGCAAATACAAAGAGACAGTGGGATCATTTAATGTTAGCTATCCTTTCAGCCATTCACGTTTACTTCAAAATGTACTGCTGATGTTAAAGAAGAGATGAATAAGAAAACATCTAAGCCTAAAACACCTGGCTCCTAAGCTGAGCTATACACATCTATCAAACCAAGAAGTAATGTTCAACCGTGATAAACATCACAACCCTTATTTGCCCAGTAAGTGTAACAAGTTGAAATGGCAAAGCACACAGTTGAGCGGGTTGCCCACTATATGAAGGCGGAAGAGCAAAGTATGTGTTTAAGCATGTCCTAGAAACAATTCTTTAGGTTATATAACAAAACAAAACCATCAACCAGCTTCTCTAACGTTTGGCTGATCCTGTAGGCTCAGCATCCAGAAAACGTCCCCACGTTTCAGAAAACACTTTGGGATCAGCCTAGGTCACGTGGTGTCTCCCCAAGTGCAGTAGCAGGTGCCCACTATTTTTTATGAGACACCACAAGTCAAATATGCTCTCTGAAACAACCTTCTAAAAACTGATCTGACCTGCCTGGCGGGTAAGATATTTGTAAGGCCTTCCGCAGCCTAACTACAGATCCAAGGCAGCCACTAACTCCACAGCTACTACAAAGGTGGTCCTCTCAAACTTTCCATCTTAACCTATGTATCCCATTTTAAGAAAATGATAGTCCAAAAGTGATTTTTCAAAATAGTTAATATCTGTTTTTCAGTATTTTATTCAGAATTTTTTCAGTAGTTTTCCACTTAGACAAATTCAATAGACAACTTTTAAAAATTTCACCTTCATAGTTACGATAATCTTTATAATAAGTACATCAATTTGAACTCTTAACCCATTAATTAGCTTTGGACTAAGGGAGCTAAGTTGTACTAAATACAATATTTTTTAAAAGCCCCTTCATCTTTTAATGACACATATTTTATTTTGTGTATCCTTGAAAACTGATAAAAAGGTATCAAGATTTTGTTACCTCTTTCTCTGATCTCTTTAGATGGTTGCATCTGTCTAGAAATTGATATCCTGCCATGACCCACTCCTTCTGTATCACACTCTGAAATCCAATAATTGTCCTAAAATAGGGATCCAGCATCACTTGAACAAGAGAAGCTACACAACAGCTCAAGTCTCTTCCTTCCTCCTCTGTCAATAAAATGGAAAGAAAATGATTACAACATAGAAAAATGATGAGAGAGAAAGGGAAGGAAAGGTAAACTAGATAATTTAGTATTCTGCACACCTAGGCTGCCTTCCAAATCTGCATAAGGAAATTTTACTGGATTCCAGCAACTCTAAAATATTACAAACTTGTAGATAAACTAAATTAGCATTTACAGGAGATGGTCTTTTATACGGATATTTGCCAGATAATAGAAGCTCATCACTCATACTTTTTACATTTGAATGGTTCGTGGTAGAAAATCCATCTGGACTCCATTCTACTGCTCTTTTGTCAAGGTATTAAGTATACGGTAATCTTTCTACTGACACTCCACATGGCAATACTGAGAAGTCAATGAGGAGAGTGGCACTGTTCACTACCACCTGAAGCTGTGGCAAACAATTCCCTCCTGTCTTTTATAGCTGTTGTCCTTTCCAATGAGGCCAGAATTACCATGCTATCAAAGCCAGCCAGGGAAATCAGAAGAAAACTATTGACCAATATCCCTTATGATTATAGATGTAAAAATCAATAAAAATATGAGTAAACCAAATTATCCAAGAATGCAAAGTTGGTTTAACATCTGTCAATCGTAGTAACATACCACAGTAATAAAGGACAAAACCAACACGATCATCTCATCAGATGCAGAAAAAGCATCAGATACAATTCTACATTCATTCCTGATTAGGAATAAAAGGGAACTGATTTAAACTGATCAGAGACATCCACAAAAACCTACAATTAATGTTATTCTCATTGGTGAAAGACTGGATACTTTCTCCCTAAGATCAGGAAGATGATAAGGATGTCTGTTCTCTACACTTCTCCATCTCATTGTACTGAAGAATCTAGCCAGAGCAATTAGGCAAGAAAAAGAAAAGAAAAGGCATTCAGATCAGAAAGAAAAAGGTAAAAACTGTCTTGGAAGACAACATGATCCTGTATGTAAAAATACAGAATCTCTTATGGAATCCACAAAATAACTACTAGAACTAATAAATGAGGTCAGTAAGGTCACAGGAATTCTGTACACAACAATCTCAGTACACAGTAAACCTGAAAATGAAATTAGCAATTATATTCACAGTGACATAAAAATAAAATACTTGAGATTTAACAAAATAAATAAAAGACCTGCGCAATAAAACACTGCTGATAAAATGAAAGATCTCAATAAATGAAGCAGCATAATTCATAACAGCCACAAAGTGAAAACAACCCAAATGTCCATCAACAGGTAAATGGGTAAGCAAAATGCATCTACAAACAGTGGAATAGAATTCAGAAATAAAAAGGAACAGATTGCTGATACACACTGCATGAATGAACCTCAAAAACATGTATGTTGAATGAAAGAAGCCAGAGGCAAAAGGCCACATATTGTATGATTCCACTCACATGAAATGCCCAGAAAAGGAAAATCTAGAGACAGAAAGATTAGTGGCTGCCTGGAGCTGGGACTTTTGGGGTGATGAAAAATTTCCAAAACTGGACTCTGTATATTTACTAAAAATTAATGAATTACAAATTCAAAATGGGTGAATTCTATAGTATGTAAATTTTTAACTAAACTGTTTAAAAATAAACTTATATAAAAATGCTAGTAAAATGAAGGTTCAGTGCTACTTCTGAGGCCTTTTCTATTACAAATGCATGGAGAAATGGAGGATGAGTAGGATTCTCTGATATGATGAGAATACCCACTGGATGAGAGAAATTGTGATTATTAGGCTCTGCATGCATTTGGCAGTTAAACACACTCTGCATCAGTTCAGGATTACTTTGTATGACACATTACTATTTTATTTTTTTCTAAGAGTCTTACAGATTGTTGCCTTGTTAAAGTCAATTAAGTTTGACAGTTGTTAAAAGTACTTCTGCAAGCTTGGCTGGGCACGGTAGCTCACACCTATAATCCCAGCATTTTGGGAGGCTGAGGTGGGCGGACCATCTGAGGTCAGGAGTTCGAGACCAGCCTGGTCAACAATGTGAAACCCCATCTCTACTAAATATACAAAAATTAGCCGGGCATGGTGGTGCATGCTTGTAATCCCAGCTACTCAGGAGGCTAAAGCAGGAGACTCGCTTGAACCCAGGAGGCGGAGGTTGCAGTGAGTCGAGATCATGCCATTGCACTCCAGCCTAGGCAGCAGGAGCGAAACTCTGTCTCAAAAAAAAAAAAAAAAAAAAAGTGCTTCTGCAAGCTTAAGCAACATTTTGTACTCATATACTATGCAACATGAATATAGAGTCTTCCCTCAATATCCATGAGGATCTCATTCCAGGATGTCCCTTGGATACCAAGATCCACAAATGCTTAAGTCCTGGATAGAAAATGACGTAAAATTTGCATATAACCTATGCACATCCTCCGGTATGCTTTACATCACCTCTAGATTACTTATAACACCTAATACAATGTAAATGCTATGTAAACAGTTGTTCAATACTATACTGTTTAGATAATAATGACAAGGAAAAAAAGTCTATTCATGTTCATTATGACCAAAATTTTTCGCCCCCAATATTTTCAATTCTGGCTTGGTTGACCAGATGGGGAACCCATGGGTACAAAGGGCCTACTGTATTATAAGAAGGTAGTTTTTAGTCTATTAAACTTTATCTGCAAACTTAGACACTCTGTTAGCTGTAAAGTTATTTAATATGTACTTATCCTTTGCTTAACTGATTTTTACATCATCGTTTATTCCTACCAAATACTACATTACTAGCTATTCAGCAGTTCAGTCTATTTCTTCATCTCAAACTGTTTCCTTAGAGTCAGAATCTAGCATGAGCCAGAAGGTATTTAAACTAAAACAAATTTGTATGAATTAGACAGCAAAATCACAGGAGAATGTCCTGTCAAAATTAACACTAAGTATTAATCCATTAGGGGATTGGACCCACCCTTCCCATAAAATAGGAAGGATAATTTAATGGATAATTTAATCAAGGGTAAAAACTGGACTCCTTTCTATTCTTCTATTTGCAGTCCTTGTGCCACTGTTTTTGTTTTTTTTTTTTGAGATAGAGTCTTGCTGTATTGCCCAGGCTGGAGTGCAGTGGTGTGCTCTTTGCTCACTAAAACCTCCACCTCCTAGGTTCAAGTGATACTCCTGCCTCAGCCTCCCGAATAGCTTAGACTACAGGCATGCACCACCACCACATTAGCCTGGCTAATTTTTGTATTTTTAGTAGAGACAAGGTTTCACCATGGTGGCCAGGCTGATCTCGAACTTCTGACCTCAAGTGATCCGCCCGCCTCGACCTCCCAAAGTGCTGGGATTACAGGCTTCAGCCACCGCGCCCAGCCCGTGCCACTGTTTTACTCAAATGATGTGCAAAATCTGTAATGTCTTTGATGGTACTGTAGTAAATAAGAAATAGCTAAAACTCATGTGATTTACTTGAACGGGGATAAGCAGTAAACCAAGGTTGGCTGGCATGGTGGTCATGGTGCTTTCAGGAGTTACTTTAGTTACCTTGTAGGACTACAGAGAGATGTTTGCTTTCTAGCATGTATACAAGTTCTGCTGAATGCTTAAGGAATGCCCTGAAGAGAGAAAAGGAAAAATAGTGTTAAATTTCCACTACAAATATATAAAGCACTTGAAATCAAGCAAATCTAGTTTCTCACTTTACAGATGCTCTTTGATTCATGATGTCCCCATGACTCATGACCCAGGATAACTCAATGGGTTTATCGTGACTTATGCCCTGATAAACCCACTGTAAGCTGAAAACACCCTAAAGTGAGAATGCGTGGCTGACTGGCAGCTGTGGCTCCCTGCTGCTGCTCAGCATCACAAGAGAGGACTGACTGCTTTCTACTGAATGCACATAGTTTTCACATTACCGAAAAGTTTCTTTAGTACTTATACGATTCCTCAAAGGAGGATATTTTGTAGTTTTTCTTTCTAAGAGACAGGGTCTCATTTTGTCTCCCATACTAGAGTGTAGTGGCGCATCACAGCTCACTGTAACCCCGAACTCCTGGCCTCAAGTGATCCTTCTGCCTCCACCTCCTGAGCAGCTAGGACCACAGGCATGAGCCACCATGCCTGCCTAATTTTAACATTTTTTTGTGAAGATGGGCATCTCACTATGTTCCTCAGGCTGGTTGTGAACTCCTGGCCTCAAGTGATCCTCCTGCCTCAGGCTCCCTAGGACAACAGGCACATGCCACCATGCCTGGCTAGTTTTCAATTTCTTGTGTGTGGAGATGGGGTCTCACTATGTTGCTCAGGCTGGCTGTGAACTACTGGCCTCAAGTGATCCTCCTCCCCCAAAGCTTTGGAATTACTGGCATGAGCTACGACAACCGGCCCCACTTTGTAACTTTTTTTGTTTTTTTTTGAGATGGAGTCTTGCTCTATCGCCCAGGCTGGAGTATGGTGGCGTGATCTCAGCTCACTGCAACCTCTGCCTCCCAGGTTCAAGTGATTCTCCTGCCTCAGCCTCCTGAGCTGGGACTACAGATGTGCGCCACCAATGCCTGGCTAATTTTTGTATTTTTAGTACAGACAGGGTTTCACAATGTTGGCCAAGCTGATCTCGAACTCCTGACCTCAGGTGATCCACCCGCCTCAGCTTCCCAAAGTGCTGGGATTACAGGCATAAGCCACCAGATAAAAAGTCTCATTTTGTACTTTTTATACCAGGGAAATTCATAAACCCTTTATAAAAAGGAAGGGGTTGACTTATGACAAAACTATAGAGATTGACAAGAGATTAGTGGTAGCTAACAGACACAGATGGGGGTGCACCTATAAGAGGGCTAGCACGGGGAAGCCTTGTCATGGAACAGGTCTGTATCTTCCTGTGGTGGTGGTGGTGAAGTGAACGTACACATGTGATAAAATCGCACAGCTGTGTTAAGTCGCATGCACACACACACAAGAGCATGTATGAACTGGTGAGTAAGATCTATTCAGCGTCCCAACGTCAGCTTCCTGGTTTGGATGCTGTACTCTCGTTACGAGATGTTACCATTGGGTGAAGTTGGATGAAGAGTAAGTACATGGCTCTCTGTGCTATTTTTGTACCTCCAGTGAGTCTGTAATTATCTCAAAAAGTTAAAGGAAAAGAAAGTAAAGAAGTGGTACAAACCTTACATATTCTAACCATCGAGTATTTTCCAGTGAAGATAACCATTTCTCTTCAGTTTCTTCAAAAGGCTCTGTAATAAATTATATATATACACATTTTTACTTTTTTAAAGTTTATTTTATATGATCCCTATCAGAGTTAAGAGATACATCAGTTTCTAATATTTAAAAGTTGGCTTTAAGTAAATATCATGCATTTTCACTTTAATAACATGGAATAAGCATTTAAGAAGACATTACAATTCTGTAACAAAGCAAAGCAAAGCATTCCCCTGGGGCTCCATCATCATCTCTCTCGCTCTTTCAGGGAAATCTTGCAGTCCAACCAACTCTGACTCCCAACAGCTAAGAATTCCAGCCTTCCCTGTTCAGCCTATGCCTTGATCCTGGCCCTCCTGACCTGTGACGTCAGCTGCCCAGGCCCTAGCCCTTGGCTTTCTTACTGCAAGCCTTGCCCTCCTGCTTCCCTGCCCCTCCCCTGCTGTCAGTGGTGCCTCTACGCACCACTCATGTGGCCTGAGGGCTAGCCACTGCATGACGACAGGCATCCTCACTGCCCCGCCCAGAGTGCACATAATCATTCAGGATACTAGTTTTTTCAACAACTTGCCCTTGCCTCGCCCCTGCAAGGCCCTCCCCCAGGGAAGTGCTCACTCATTGCTCAAGATCTGCTGCAAGACTGCCTTTGCTGACTCCCTGGTGATTAGAGGCTCTCTCGAGGAGGACCCACATTACACCAAAGATGCTTTCACATGACTCATCCCCCAGGACACATCGAAGCCACCTGATACATTCGCTCAAACAGATATATCAGAATTCCAAGGCTACAGATACAACACAGCTCTTGTCAAGTCACCTATCTCAAAGTATAATTGCATGTATTAAAATCTTAATAAGTTTGTCTGTAAGGTAATACAGTGTTCTACTCAGCAAATGCTTTTATAAAAGTATTCTACTATACCTTTCATGATTTGAAGGAAATTTAATACACTCATTTTCCCCCCTCTAAAACAAAAAGTAGTTTAAACTTAATTCCTTAGGAGGTTCTGAAGTTCTCATACAATATATAATTTGTACAAATAATTCCATAGACTCCTTAAATATATGTTTCTATATTTTTAAGGAACATCATTTTTCCTGACATCTCATACAACTCTGTATCCTGTGTTCATTATCTACATGAAATAAGAATGAAATTACCATTAACACATAGCTGCTTCAGTTTTACAAACGCTGCCTGCACTTCTTGAATATTAGGCAAGGTCTTATCCAAATCCGATTTGTAAACATCACTTCTCTGTGGGTGACTTTTAGTTATTGCATTACAAATCCTAATAAAGACAAAAATCCTTTAGTCATTACTCATTCACTTCAGCATATATTTATTTAACACCTACTACAGACCAGGAGATAGACAGAGGAATGAGACAGCTAAGGTCTCTGTCTTCATGGAGTTTACTTCTTTTTTTTTTTTTTTTTAAAGACAGAACCATTACTTATTTTTCAGTTTTAGAGACTATTCCATCAGGTTTCTCTGCATGATTTTTCTGTATTCTCATAAAACAGAGCAAAATCAAGAAGACAAGTAAACTTTGTTTCCCTCTTACCATCCAACTTCTCACACCCATCTGGTTTTGACTACTGCAGAATGCTGCCATTCACCTCACCGCCACCCCCACGTGCAGTGCTAATTAGACCATTAGAACTAATCAGATCATTTCCTTCTTTCTTTTTTTTTTTTTTTGAGACCAAGTCTCGCACTGTCGCCTGGGCTGCAGTGCAGTGGCGCAATCTCGGCTCACTGCAACCTCCCCCTCCTGGGTTCAAGTGATTCTCCTGCCTCACCCTCCCGAGTAGCTGGGATTACAGGTGCCCACCACCACACCTGGCTAAGTTTTGTATTTTTAGTGGAGACGGGGTTTTACCATGTTGGCCAGGATGGTCTTGAACTCCTAACCTTGTGATTCACTCTCCCTCGGCCTCCCAAAGTGCTGGGATTACAGGCACGAGCCACCGCGCCTGGGCTCATTCCCTTATTTCTGATGGAAGAAAATAAAGTGCATTCACTGGAAAACTTGCCCAGGAAACAGAAGCACTGCCAAGGAGGGCAGCATGGCATTTAGATTAAGGAGACCCTACACTCCCACATCTTTCCACATGATGTAGATAGAAGGATGGCAAACCAGACTCACATTCTCCAGCTCTAGAGAATGCAAAGCACCTATTCCCACAGTCTTAATGATTTGCTGCAGGATGAACTGCAAGTAGAGACATTCACCAAAATTCCTCCCACTCTTCCTCTATTCTTAGGAGAGAATGGGCTGCTATAAGTATGTGCCATGGAGTCTCTAGATGTTTTCAAAGGAAACAGCCAGGACTGGGATTCCCATCTATGTTCAAAGGGTAACTTTCACACCACTTAAAATAAATAAATAAATGAATAAATAAATAAATAAATAAACCTGCTATTTTTTTTTGCTGAATAGAAAAAGTAATATAAATTAGTGTGAAATGTTTAAAAACACCTAGAAAAGATAAGAAAAACAAAATCACTCAGAATTCTAAAATTTTGGCGTAATCTTTCTAGGTTTCCTCTATGCACCTTTATGTCTATGGAATTTAACGTATGCATGAAAAATGGCACTGTACATTTGCTTGATAAACTGATTTTTAAAAATTAAATAACATGAATATGCTCCCATTTCATTAAAATATGGAATGTTTCATGAATCTGCATGTCATCTTTGTGCAAGGGCTACGCTAATCTTCCCTGTATCATTACAATTTTACTACTTGTGTTGCCAAAGCAAGTGTGGAGTTGACATTCTTGGTGGGGTGGGGTGGATGATAAGATGAAATAAATGGGCTGTGGGGAATGCCATGGATGATGTAATCATGGGATTACAGGCTATTTTAGGTCACATGGTCAAAAACAGCTGCTCTGTGAAGATGGTACTGAAGTTGAAACCTAAATGAATAGAGAAGCAATGCAAAGACCTGGGGTGAAAGTGTTCTAGGCAGAGGGCAGCTAGTACAAGGGCCCTGTGGCAGGTAACAAGCATGACTGCTGAGAAATGTCAAGAAGGCCAGTGGGGCTAGATGACACACCTGAGGGAAAAAGGTTAGGAGACAAGGTTGGACAACAAAGAGGATCTGTTCTACTGATGAAGAATGGGATAGCTAAAAACACAAAAGGCATTAAAGTAATTCTCAGCTTAATATATCACTGAAACTGCCACTGGTTCTAAGGTTTTACAACTAACTCTCACCCAACAATGCTACGATTGTCCCTTGAACAGCAAAAGTCCTAACAGTGCGCTTCATCAGCATGCATGTTAACAAACACAAGGCTTGGAGTATGACACAGCAGACAGCTAATTCCAAACAGAGTTCAGGTAAATCAAAACCCACAGAGAATACGGACTTGTATGACACAGTCACCTTCCTTCCCAGAAAACTGAAGGGTCATTTGAGGGTCACTTGACAGTTATTTGCTCTGTCAGTCACAGTACAGTGGAAAAACCCTAATAATGGACTGTGATACACAATTTCTGAGGCTCTATCAGCCTGTTTTATAAGATCTGTTCATCTGCTCCTCATTTACTCCACAAGTACTGAATAAATATCATATGTGCTTCCTGGGTGCTAAATAGAGAATGGTGTGCAAAGCAGACACAGTCTCACATCTCATGGGGTAAAAATGACAGGTGGTGATCAAACTGTGACACACACATATATTATTAAAAACTGAAACAAATGTTAACAACTCAGGAACTCCAGGAACATAGACTTTTGAGGTCTGATCAAACTTCAGAGGTGAGAGAAGGCTTATCTTGAGGAAATTATGTTTGAACTGAGATATAAAGAATGAGTGAGCCGGGTGTGGAGGCTCACGCCTGCAATCCCAGCACTTCGGGAGGCAGAGGCGGGTGGATCACCTGAGGTTAGGAATGGAGACCAACCTGGCCGACATGGTAAAACCCTTTCTCTACTAAAAATACAAAAATCAGATGGATGCGGTGGTGGTGCCTGTAATCCCAGCTACTCAGGAGGCTGAGGCATGATAAGCACTTGAACCTGGGAGCCGAGATCGCACCACTGCACTCCAGTGTGGGTGACAGAGTGAGACTCTGTCTCAAAAAAAAAAAAAGAAACAAGGAGTGAGTGCCAAGTAGGTAAGCATGGAGCGTGTTCCCAGATGAGTGCAAAGAAGGCAGTCCAGAAGGGAAGAGTGCTGGACTATGTAAGGAGGTTGAAAACACCAGGCAAAGTCCAGGGGGCTGGAGCCCAGGGGAGAGGAGACATGGAAGGAGGAAATGACGGCACTTATAACACACAGGCAGAGGTATTGCTGGGGCGGAAGCACACGGATTTGTAAAGTGTCTGAAAAGTGAAGTGAGAAAATCTCAGGAGAGACTGGGGATGGGGAAGGGAAAGAAAGAGGAAGGAATCCAGGATGACCCCCTGGTTTCTGAGAGCAGGCTGGGGGAGGGCATGGAGGCCGTATCCTTAAGTTTGGTTTTGGACACAACGAGTTTAAGGGGCCTCTGAGACCTCCACATAGAAGTCAAGGTAGTCTGAAGATATAAATGTGTTGGCCACTAAAGCCACATTCTTGGGGGAACTTCTTTAGGAAAATACGAACATGAGGAAGAGGCCTTAGAATCTGTGTAATGTATGGAGAGAAGAGGATGGGTCTGCAGAAGGCACGGAGTACCAGTGAGGCAGAGGAGCTTCGGGAGAGTGGAGAGGAGCAGAGGCCAAGGGCCCAGGCGGCTTTAAGGAGAGAGTGACCAATAGTATTGCTCGCTGCTATGAGCACAACTGAGAAAGGCCTCCTACTTTAATAACACGGAGGTTACTGATGACCACAGCAGATAATGCCAGACTCGTCTGTGGTGGCTAATTAAAACCACTGTTCTAGCTATTGCAAATGTGTAGATCTAAATAAGACACATCAAACTACAAGAAAAGTTTGATTTATCCTGAAGTGTCTCAATTGGATATCACTGCACTTTGAAAGTATGTTATAGAAAATGTTATAGCAAGATGTCAGCAACGTAAGATCCACAAGTGTCTTACAAACCAAATAATTAAATTATATTTAGTGTAACCCCAATGTCAGTTAATATTATCACATTATTTTCAAAATGGCAATTCTTACATAAAACATGGTGCTAACTAATTAGTAAGACTATGCATTTTGCTATTTTCAATTAGTAGGGAACTCACTGTAGTTATACATGACAAGTAAAACTATCTAAAGTGATGACGACCATTTCTCAATTACCTCTGGTCAATCTTCCTCTGCTGCAGCGCGTCTTTAATGAGGGCCATTCGCACAAGAGCACTGCCATTAGAGTGGCTCCAGCACCAGAGCTAGGGGAGAGGCAGAATCCTTACTTCACTGTGTAGAAACAATGGACGTCAGCATTCATAAAATCCAACAGAAATCACTTACTGGCATCCTTCTCCCGATAAAAGAATGGGAAAAGATCTTTAGATCTTGGTCTGCTAAAGAACTTGGCACTACAAAGTACTCTGGAAGGCTGGAGGGGAAAAAAAAAATTATATGTAAGAGTCCTGTGCTAAAAGCAGGAATAGTGTGCTCCTGCAGACCCCATAAACAATTAAGCACAGTTGTCCGCATTTAATGTTCACCCCACTTAGTAGCCACATGGGGGGCAGCGACAATCCTAGAAATCTTAGTCTAAAACATGTGCGATATGACCAATTCTTAAAAATCTAAATTTACAGCATGAGAAAATTCCAAAGAAGGTATTAGAAATATTTTCCAGAATGACTATTAAACATGTACGTGCTCACTGAAAAATATATCCAAACCTTTGTTCTCTTGACAGGAGAACAAAGGCCTTTCACAACTGAGAAAGGCCTCCTACTTTAATGACACGGAGGTTACTGACGAGGTTAAGGACGCCAGACAAACAAAAGAAAACCCCACGAATCTACCAGAAGCTTTAGCTCTCTTCTTAAGTCCCTCTTCTACCTTTCCCCATGCCTAAAAGGCATAGTCAGACTCTAGGACACTGATGAGACAATAATTACTGGTGGGCAAGCTCACTGCACCTCAAGACATCTTCCTTCTTTCCCCGACGTGGCTGGGCAGCCCATCACATGTTTCTCAGCACATATACCAGAGTGTGCTGGCCATGAAGCTTAAATTCCAGGGGAAGCAGAAGACACAAGCGACATGCTGCAAAGCACCTTCCTAGAACTGTTCTAGAAGTTCCTGGTACTGGATTAACCAGTAATAACACAGTAGTGCTTTTCTTCTTTTTTCTAAAAAGCTGCTTATGTGCATGAACTAATGAAGACTTCAACGACCTTTTAAAATAAGGTATTCCAAAAAATTCATATAACTAAATGACATTAAACAAATTTAAAAAACAAATTCCTAGTCACTTTTGGGGAGATCCCCTAGGGAACCAGCGCACTATTCGGAAAAATGTTAAGTAAAGGAGAAAATGTAGATATTGATATTGCTTTTCTTGTACCAACTGTGTTACGGGGCACTAAAGAGCTGGTGAGAGAAAAGTTCGATTAAAGCAGAAAGATGATAGAATTAGAAGGTGAACAATCGCAATCCTTAGTGAAATAATGGTCTGGGCAATGATTCTCTCTCCCAATGCAAAACTATTTTTGGGAGCTAAAACCATGATATATAAGGGGAACTTTTACTGGATCAGGTTGACACCCTCTAAGCCCACTGGTCAGTCAAGATTACAATGAGAGAGACACAGCCAGCCAGCCTGAGATGGGATGTGACCCCACAGGAGAACACAGCACCACCTAATGAAACATTCTTGCCAAAAGTACTGAACCTGAATCCAATTAAGCCTCTGTTGCTAACATTTTAAAGGAAATCCTAGAGACAGAGGAACACATTACAGGACACCATGGGGATAAAACCAGCAATATCTACAATGTGGAAAATTCTAGGGAACAAATGACCTGGTTTGTCAATGAATAGTAGGTAAAAAAGAGGTGGGAGGAGACTGTTGTAGATTAAAAGGCCTAAGAGACCTATTAGGCAAATTCAGTGTGAAGACTTTAGATATCGATGTGAACAAACCAACTGTAAAACATCGGTTACAAGATATAATGCAATAAACACTGACTAGATTACTGATGACAGAAAGGAATTACTATCAACTTCTTTTAAGGGATACTATAATTTATATTAAGAAACCCTCATCTTTAAAATAAAATATTCATTAAAACATTATTAAAAACAAATATTCCACTAATCACAACTAGAAAGTCATCAATGACAACAGAGTTTGATTATTCTTCATAGGGAAGTGACTTCCAGCCATATATAACATTGCTAAAATTGTACTTACCAAGTGGATATCATGTAACCCTCGTTAATAGAACAAACTCTCCACCCGGAAGCACCTGTCCTCTTGATTTCTCTGTCCCAATCCGAGTAAGTTTCAAAGAGCGGAGTTTTCTGGCTGCTGCCACCACCAGCTCCATTACCTCCTCCTCCTCCTCCATCTCCTGAGGGAATTCCATTAATTTTGTGGGCTGTAGGAAAAAGCAACATTACGAATTTTAACAGTCACATTTTCCCCAGCATTCCCTCTCCTCTGAGCCTCCTGTCACATGCATACTCTGATGTGCTGTCTCTAACCTGCTTCACCTTCCAAGTCTCTCCAAGAACCATCTTGCCCTTTCCACTTAAAAATAACTCTTTTTTTTCTGAGATGGAGTCTCATTCTGTCACCCAGGCTGGAGTGCACCGGCATAACCTCAGCTGACTACAACCTCCGCCTCCAGGGTTCAAGCTATTCTCCTGCCTCAGCCTCTTGAGTAGCTGGGATTACAGGTACCTGCCACCATGCCCAGCTAATTCTTGTATTTTTAATAGAGACAGGGTTTCACCATGTTGGCCAGGCCGGTCTTGAACTCCTGACCTCAGGTGGCCCACGTGCCTTGGCCTCCCAAAGTGCTGGGATTACAGGTATGAGCCACCATGTTGGCCTAAAAATAACTCATTTAGTCTTGTCCTTATCCAGCTCTTTCCTAACTCCTTAAAACAGCTTTGATTTTTCTTTCCTACTGGCTCTATCTTCTCTGCCTTCAGTCACATGATATTGAAAAGACTTTGATCACGCTGGACCACTCTAGCTACTATACTATACATTTTTCTTCTTTCCTTTTCCTGACTACCTTCCCCAAGAATGAAGAATGACTATTGCCTAGATTTCCTCTCCATTTATCTTCTCTTTAATTTTCAATTGTCTTCCATCCCTACCATTCTAACAGAAACTATTCCTAACCCTTCCTCATCTCCCTGCCCCTAATTGTGGGGTAAGTCCATGTCATTTGATTATTTGCTCCACATATTTTGCCTGGAAAAATGAAACATCCAACAATCATCTCTGTTCTCTTTTTTTTTTTTTTTTTTTCTCGCTCTGCCGCCCGGGCTGGAGTGCAGCGGCAGGATCTCGGCTCACTGCAAGCTCCGCCTCCCGGGTTCCCGCCATTCTCCTGTCTCAGCCTCCTGAGTAGCTGGGACTACAGGCACCCGCCACCTCGCCCGGCTAGTTTTTTTTGTATTTTTTTTTTTAGTAGAGACGGGGTTTCACCGTGTTAGCCAGGATGGTCTCGATCTCCTGACCTCGTGATCCGCCCGTCTCGGCCTCCCAAAGTGCTGGGATTACAGGCTTGGGCCACCGCGCCCGGCCATCTCTGTTCTCAAGCCCTTCAAATCTTTAATTTTTCTAATACCAACTTCTCACCTACCTGCTCTATCTGCTCATTAGAAAATTCTTGTTTTCCTGTATCTACTCGATTTTCCTTTGAAAAGCTCATAAGGTTCCTTGTGCTTTGCTAGAGTGCTGTTCCCACATGAAGATTACAGCAGGACAGGCCTAGACTTGCATTTCCTTAGTAAGGAGCCGCTCTGAGAGAGAAGTAATGCTATCTTCTGGGAGCATGCCCACAGCCTCAAGACTGCCTGCAAAGTGATTACTGAAAAACAAGCTGCCCCACCAGTCAGCCAGATCTACCTTGGCAATATCTGGCGACAGATGGCACAACCCATTCTGGCCCAGGGTCTTCCTGCTGCAGGCTGCAATTGTGGCAAGTCTCCCAGCTGGCATCCCCAATGGGACATTCTGCTGCATTTAAACCAGCCAGCAGCTTTACCACAAGACACACTTCCCTAAAAAGACGTGTTCATGATGCTAGTCCCTTGCCTTAAAAACTTTCAATAAGCTCATTTTCCGACCAAATCAAGCAAACCTAAATGGCTTCTCTTGGCCTTAGAGATCCCTCACAGAACTCATCTGACCTTCATTCCCATTCTCCTCTGCAGCCATGCAACACCCTCCAATGTCCCATGAGCATGTCATGCCCATTCCTGTTGATTATCCATTAACTCCTGGTACAAGACGGGTATTTTCTGAGACCTCCTCATGTGCTAATGCCTGAGAGCAAAAAGATGAGTAAGATTTTACCTCTATCTTCAAGTATTAAGCAGTGTGATAATCACAGAGTACAAGATGTCTGAGTGCAATGAGGATGCAGAAGAGAAGACCCCCAACTCTCACTGGAGAGAGAGGCTGGGGCAGGAAAAGCTTCATGACTTGACCACATCTAAAGAGAGTTCTAAGGAATAAGTCAAAAGTTGCCAGGTAGCTGGTGAGAAGGAGGTAGGCATGCTAGACAGAGAAGAACCTAAAAAAGATGGTGTAACTGTGTAACATCAAGTAACTAAACACAGCTAGAGCATAGGGATTCAAGAGGTGGTGGAAGAGAGGTGGGAAATTAAATAGGGCCTAGACTCTAGATCTGTGTTTCCCAAAAAAGTAACTTTTAGCCACACACACCCATTTAAATTTAAATTGAAATGAAAATTAAATAAAATAAAAAATTCAGTCCATCAGTTGCACTAGCCACATTGCAAGTACTTAACAGCCACATGTGGCTAGTGGCTGCCCTACTTCCATCACTGGATGGTGCTGTTCCAGATGATGGAGGGGCTTATGTACCATGTTAGGAATTGGGACTCCTCTAAGTGGTATCAGAATTATCCAGTGATTCTGATTTTAACAAAGCTCGTTAAAAAGTAGAATGCTGCCGGGTGCGGTGGCTCACGCCTGTAATGCCAGCACTTTGGAAGGCTGAGGGAGGCGGATCACGAGGTCAGGAAATCGAGACCATCCTGGCTAACAAGGTGAAACCCCGTCTCTATTAAAAATACTAAAAAAAAATAAGTCGGGTGTGGCGGTACGCACCTATAGTCCCAGCTACTCGGGAGGCTGAGGAGGGAGAATGGCGTGAACCCGGGAGGCGGAGCTTGCAGTGAGCCGAGATCGCACCACTGCACTCCAGCCCAGGTGACAGAGCGAGACTGTCTCAAAAATAAATAAATAAATAAATAGATAGGCAGAGAGACAGTAAAATGCTAATTCTAAGCCCATATCCTAGAGTCCCACTCCATCTCAGGGCCTTCTCTGGAGCAACGCAACAACTGAAAAGTGTGCCTGTGAGAAGGAAGACTTAGAAGTTGTGGTCTCTCCAGAACACAAAACCTGCATACGGCATTTGTGGCCAAAGCCCAAGCTATGCGATGTTCCAGTGCACCAAAACAAAGACAGCTATTCAACATCAGAAAATCTACGTAACTCATCATATGACTACATGAAAGATGAAAAAGGCTATATTAATGACCAGCTTAGTAAGTGCAGAAAAACCTATGATAGATACCTGTTTATGACTAAAAAAAAAAACCAACGACATTAGCAAATTTGGAATAAAAGGGAATTTCCTTAACTGGATAGAGGGTGTTTATCAAAAATACATAGCTAACAGCATCTTCATTAAAAGCGAGAACTGAAATGATGCCTGCTAATACTACTGCTATTCAACACTGAACCAGCGGTCCTAGCCACACAATAAAACCACCACCACCAAAAAAGAATTAAAAAAAACACACTCAAAATTTTAAGAGTTATGTAAAACAGTTTGGTGATTGAGTCTAGCAGCACTGAATACTTTTTAGTGTTTTGGGCTGTAGACTTTAATAAGCTAGGCTAAGAATGTGCTATTGTTTATGAGATTGTTTCTCTGGCCAAATTTTGTTTCAAGATCTAACTTACACAAATTTTTCTAAACATAAAGTGAGAACATCTATTTATGTTTTCGAAGCATAAAGTGAGGTCCTCTATCGTTTGCTATTTTATCCATTTCTCTTGTTCAAATCCTGTACTTTTCTAAACAACTGGGACTAGGGCTTTTTATATGTTCTATATCATCTTCAGTTAGAGCTCATTACAGAATGTGTAGTGTACATTCAATCTGGTTTTATAGTCCCAGAAACCTGAACGCTTTCCAAAGTTCAAAAGACCGGATACCAGTGGCCTGCTCTGAGTGGATCACTGTGAGGAGTTGGACCAACACAGTGAAAGGTGGGTCATCTCAGGGAGACCTGGCTCCGTTGACAGCCACCTGGCCGAGGTTTTACGACATGCTTCCACAGCAGACTAAGAGTGAAATAGATATTACATGCTCCTGACCTTGGCTATCTTCTGTGATAGCACAAAAGTCTAATCCTATACTGTTGGGGTTATTTTAGAGAATTTCCACTGAATTGGCCAATTGATATTTAGAATGGCTGCAAGCAACAGAAAACACAAGTCATCAATATATGAAAAGAAAGCTTATCACTCTGATGATACTGCAGAAATTAGAAGTCACAAGGGAATAAGGTAAAAAAAGGATTGTGAGTATTAATAAGTTCAAAAGCATGAGTCAACAAAGTGGTTCTTAACTGGGAGATTCTGACGTGTGCTGGAGCCGACATGGCTGTATTTCTAAAGGTTCCTCCAGCAATCCTGATGTATACAGCTGGCTGGAACCACCAATATTCAACAATCATTTATACCTATTCTGAGAATCTTATAAGAACTGACAAGAAACAAACTTTAAAAATTCCTATACTGTTTCAAATGGATTGTATACCTTCTGTTTTTCAAATAAGCATTTTAAGGAAAACCTAATACCAAGATCTATGTTAATAAAAAGGATAAAGTTCACTGAAAATGTACAATTTCTGATGTGAAATTTCATTACAACTTCAGATTACGTCACAGCATCTGTAAGCAGGATGGCTGTCATGAAGCAGAGTTGCTGACACTAGGCTGCAGATAACTTCACGAAACTTTCAATATTTTTGGTCCAGAAGCATAATCTGACATCTTATCAATTCTATAATATGAAAGATGAATCCGTACTTTTTTGACATTATTTGTCCAATAATAATCTGACTGATGAAAACAGAGTCCTCACGGTTTCTTTAAAGTTAAAAGAGAAAAAAACAGAATCATTGTTGTTTGTGCTAGTAGTGTCTCCTGGGGTGTTTGTGCATAGTGATGTTCCAAAGCCTGGATGCTACACATCTTACTTTACTCCAGGATATTCACAGAAGTAGTGGGATGACTGCAGGACCTTTCGGAGATGGCTTTTACTCATGTGATGCTGAATATGAATGAAAACCTGAGTGACTAAGGCCAGCTAAAATATCATTTTCTTAGATAATTGCAGGGGAACTCCTCCAACTTTGGATCTTATTTGTGGAAACAGCTTTGTCACCTACCTGCCTGCAAAAAGGACTTCTTTAATCCAGCCAATGAATCAGGGTGTCATCCAGAAGTTCAAGAGTGGATGAGTGGGCATCTTTCACTCACAAATTAATGAATTCTGACTGCAGTGTGTGGAAATTTCAGGCTCCTTTTGATCTTAAAGATGCAGTATTTATGCTTCTGTAACAGCATGGAAGGATATTAAAGGATGTTACCCTATGAGGAATCTTAACAAAACTATGGCCAGTGTTATGTTTATGAAGTACTTGTCAAAGGAGGAGTCTGAAAGATGTAATATAAAAAAAGCATCCCTGAATATTTTAAGTATTAATCATCACATTTTATCAATAAGCTATATAAGAAGAAATAGAGGAACTGAATGATGTAAATTTTAAAATTCCAGTAGTAGAAGACCTATGGGTGGATAAACTAAAGTACTGTAAACCAGAGATGCCCACAAGGTATGAATGAAGAAAAATGTGGAAAGTAACTGAAGCAGGCATCAGGTTTCCAACTGTAAAACGAAGTTTACTGTCTTTGCTGAGCCCAAGTCGCTACATTACTGTAGAGGTTATGGATCTGTAAACTGGAATGAATCATTTCTATCGGAAAAATAGCAGCATGAAGAACTGGTCTGTATCATAAACAGTTAAGCAGGAATCAAAGACTCACTTCTACAACTCTTGCAACTCTGGGTGAGGATCTTATTGAAGATAACCTTGATCACTGTTCTGTAGCTTGATGGTGATCCCAAGGAGTGTTTACCTGACTAATAGTGCAGGATCTGTAATACTTTATTTTTAGACAGTAAGTGAAATTACTTAATCTTAACTGTATTGCTTAAGCCTAAGTTACAATTATGTACATCTTGATAAGAAAAATTAAGTTACAAATACTTCTGCTATATAATTTCTATAAATATAATACTATATGATAAAAGCTGTTCTGCAAAGCATTTTTTCATGTATTATCTCTACAGTATTAAGGTTTTTTTTTTTTTTTTTTTGGTCCTCTCAGTGCTTAACAGAAAGGTAGGTATCTTTAAAACTAAGGAAAATTTACTTATACGCATGTATCTTCAGATACCATACACTGATACATTTTAATGTATTTACAATATAGTGTTGCTGGAATATACTTTTATTATACCCTTTATTTAAATTACTACCATATGTTTTATGGTAACAAAATACAAAACTTCCAGTACAATTAATAATTTGTATGGCCCAGACCATGCTGGGTGAATGGATTTTTCATTATAAATACACAGCTGACTTATTTTTCTTGCTTAAATAAAAAAACACAGGCTTTGCTCAGTTAACTGACGTGCAGTCACTAACTGACAAAGGGGCTAACAGGAGACATGGTTCTTTGTTTTTCTCTATCCTTTTAAGAGATTTTTAAAAGCCGTTTATTAAAACTACATTTGTACAGAAATAGAACGTACGGAATTGCATGATCATCTGGAATCTTCCTTGGTCATGTCATGACTGTCAGATATATAGACAAAACTATTTACTTTCACAAAAGCTGTCCAGAATATACCTGTCCTTGGAAAAATGCTCATCTTCCTTTCATCAGTATTATTCAGAAATAGAAACTCAGTATTTTGAGAATCTTAATGAAGTTCACAAAGTTTTTAATCACTTTAGCTTTTGCATGAAATCACACCTTGCCAGAAAAGATTATGCTTTTAATATATCTTTTAGTTTTCTGCCAATTTTCTTAAAAGATAAGATTACTTTAACTCAAGCTATCAATTAAAAAGGGTAGGTTATATAGTCTTCATCCTAAAATACAAGCCAATGACTGGAGGTTAAATATATGACATAAGTTATAAGCCCATATTCATAGCATTATAGGTTCTTCTTGGTAACTTGTCAAGAAATAATCTGACAAACTATTGGCTCTTTTAGCATGTAGTGCTTACTTCTCTAAGGTATGAAGCTAGTAATTCTACAATCATTAAAGCTCATGTACTTGGAGGCTTCTGGTAAACATAAGAGTAAAATTTACACACGTAAAATTAGTTACAATATTTAATATTTTCATATTTACCTGAATTGTGGTATTTTTTCCCAACATATTCAAATGCAAAGAGTAGCTGGAGGTCTGTTGGCTGGGAATAATGAGCTATTGCAAGGCATACCTAGGAAAAATTCTACATTTAGAATTTGATTTTAACACACTTAGTTAAATGAAATGTACAATAAGGCCTTGGACACTGGGAGCATCATTGTGGGGCAGTGATTATAGACACTATTTACATGTTTTTCTGTTGACCTAGAATATAAAAGAGCTCCTTAAGGCCAGGTATCTCATTCACTGTCATGCCCTCAAGACACTGTTTATCTTTAGTTAGCACATGGCAAGTATTCAGTAAGTATCTGCTGAGTTAAATTTTAATTGGAAAGTAATTTTAGTCCAATAAAGAAAACTTGAAACTAAAGCAGCATTCTCCAAAAAGTCAGTGACTACATGTCCACTCCAATAAAGGAAGAAAAAAGTTTCATTTTTGGTGGACTATAAAGAATTAATAAAAGGCATGAAACTTTAAAGTTTACACCTCATGGATTTAAAAATCTAAATAGAGAAGCATAATTACAAAAAATTGAAATTAGCAAGAAATTCCAAAAACCCATGGGTGGCTCAAAGAGGTACATCAAAAAAACCACACACACACACATACACATACACACACACACACACACACACACACACACAAAAACTGTGTTTGAGTAAAATGGTTTGGGACTGTGTGCCCTGTGGTGGAAAACGTGCGGGCTTTAGAATCAAATAGATCGGGGGGCCTGAATCCTAGCTCTATCAAGTACTTGCTACATAACATGTGTGAAGTCAATTCCTCTCATCTAGCCTCAGTTTGCTCACTTGTAAAACGAAAGTAATACCTAGGCTGTGGTAAGAATTAACAAGCATAATGCAGGCTAGGCCTTCGGAGGATCTCCATATATGGAAATATGGCTGTTATTATTCTCAACTGCTGCTAGACAGAATGAAGGATGGTGCTCTAGGCTTACAAACCCTGGTAGTCACCAGAACATGGGAAAAACCGCTCTTCAGTGAGCAAAGATGAAAGAAGAAATTTAAGACATATGCAAGGAGAACAAAGCAGAAAAACTTACTTTAAAAGATTAAATATTATTTAGAAGATAAAGTGTTAAGCCAGAATGATATACTTTTGACAGTCAGCGAGTAAGAAAAATTAACTGTTAGTTCATATCAAATTAGTGGTGTTTGGAGTGGGTTGATGCACATTTCATTAACCAGGAAGCATGTGTCAACTTGCTTAAACTACATTTTAAAAGTCTTCTAGAGAATAAACGTTCCTTGTCTAACTAAGTTAAAATATACAAACAAGGGGATAGAATTTGTCATTAGTTTTGGTCAAGAAGAAAAAAAAACCCTGCTTATTAAAACTTACATGGTATCTTGATTCCTCAATACCTATAGGAGAGCTTTCTATGATGGTCCCACTTGCAAAATTTAGGAGTTGGTTATCTATATTCCCATTCTTAATCTTTTCAACAGTTTTCCTTAAAGCATTTCTAGCAGCAAAACTACTGAAATCTGTACCTTGAAAAAGTTCTCATCCTTCTTACTCGTTTGGGCACCATTGATAAGCTTTGTTGCACTTTTCTCTAGACATTTTTCATAGTTGTCCATTTTGCTACACTGCCATAGCCACATCCTTAGGCCATACTCACCTCATGGCACCTCCGAGAGCTTCCTTACATTCCAGAAATCTACAAAACTTAAGAATTACCTTCTAATGATGTAACTTTGACTAACAATTTTGCTCTCTTGATAATCTGCTGTGGTTCCCAGACATCTGCATAACAAATTAAACCTCCTCATTCTCGATGCTTCACAAAACTGGCTCTCCTCACCAGACCACTGTACCTTCCCGATATTCCCTCAGCAATCTCAGGTCAGAGAAAAACAGGTTTGAACACATTCTGTCTGACTTAGCCCCAGCCATCTCCTCTGTCACACTCTTTGCTTGGAAAATCCTACTCCTCTTAGCCAACTATGCTTTCTTGGAAACTATCGTGTCTGTTCAACACTACTCTCTTCACAAGCCTTCCTAGAGGGAGCCAATTTCAGAGTATTAATCCCAGAAACCCATAACAACAGTTTCACTATGAAGTGTCTCTTTAGTTAATTGTGCTTATGTTGCTTTATTTCCAAGGTATTCACATAACAGTTATGTGGATGAGAAGTAGGATATAGGTGGTTCTGTTATACTTCTACCATTAAGGTCAATTCCTTAGATAAATGCCACATTTCACATTCATTTAACAAATATTTACTGAGCACCTACAATGTTGTAAGCTCTGGAGATGCAGTGAACGAAACAGACACTAATCCCTGTCCTCATGAAGCTTACATTCTAGTGGGAAGACAGACACTAAACAAGATAAAGGAGAAAAAATACAGAAAGATAACTATGAATGCTAAAAGAGAAAAATAATAGAGCAGGGAAGGTGAATATGAAGTGTTATAGTGAGAAGAGGGAGGCAGGTTAAAAAGTAGAGAAGGAGACCAAGAAAGACCTCCCTGTGCAGACTTGAGTAAAGATCTGAAGATGTCTGCATTTTGTAGCATAACTTCAGTAGCTTTCTGAAGGTGCTCTGGGTCCAACAGCCGCTACACTAATACTCGTTGACAAAAGTAGTTACCAATGTATTAAGGAAAATGCTCCAAGCCAATAATCATAATGTCTATCACATTCCCAAAACAATTAGAAAGTAGTCACATGCTCTGTTTACAGAAAAGACACTCACGTATCATTGATCATGGACATGTTTTTTTGCGGCCATGAGGCAAAAAAGAAACAAAGCCTATTTTCAAGGCAAAACCCAACACAGTGTATTTTTTTTAAAGCCCCTTAAAAATAGCACAATATCAAATAAGGTTAGGAAAGCAATGAGTATATCCAAAAGCATCTACATTGAAAGAAGTCTATAAAAAACATTGTAAAACTGAAAGTCAGTTGAATTACTGGTTTTTTTGGGGGGTAGCAGAACTCGAAATAAATATACTGTTTTTCAGTAGTTAATTTCAATGTGTAACTTATGTTCATACGACCTAAGGGGTCTCTTTGGGCGCACAGACTAAGGCACATACAAACTTGTGTACCTGGATTGTCTTCACGTTGTTACTGTGGAACATTCTAAGACGAGAAAGCAGGCCAGGGCCCCATTCTTTGCACTTTTACATACACGCTATTTTAAAAACCTAAGTACAAATTCCCATCTTCCATCCTAAGAGTTTTTGAAAGATGTGAAATAGTTCATTTGTCATGGCTACCATAGGAAATGAAGAAAATGCTGGTATTAAAGACATTAAATTATGGCAAATATTTTACTGGAGAAAAATAAGTAAACTACTTTTAAATCAATTTTTGGACCAAAGCTGATAATCTTCTCTGGACAGAAGCCAGAAGTACCCACAGTGGATGGTTTCTTTTCTAAGATTACCTGTGGTACAGTACTGAAGAAGCTCAAATCCAGGA
The DNA here is from genome assembly GCF_000951045.1 of Mandrillus leucophaeus. Classification (NCBI taxonomy): domain Eukaryota; kingdom Metazoa; phylum Chordata; class Mammalia; order Primates; family Cercopithecidae; genus Mandrillus; species Mandrillus leucophaeus. The sequence goes on from NW_012106820.1 coordinate 145,610, forward strand.
AACACTCAAACCTCATTAAGTTCTATCTCATTTGCAAACACAAGTGGCTTCCTTTATTTCTGTGGCTTGAAAGCCACCAAAAAACAGTACCAGACTCAAGTCAAAAATGACAGTTCATAAAAAGGCCAACTTGTTCTTTAATGAGATGCATGGAATTCACCTCTATAAAGTATTCCTGAAGAAGTGGTTCACAACCAGCTAATCAGAGAATAAAGTGGAAACAAAAGGCATATATTTCGCTTGTCATGCGCATGTATCTATATATTTATCTTTATCTACACAGACAGATATACAGATAAATCATGAAAAACAATCTTTATTCTTTTGCCCTTCAGGTTTGAGCAAAGGCTCCGCAAAAGAAAATAGTGGCTCTTAAGCTGCTATGAGGTTAGATGTCCAATTCTGCATCATCAAATTCCTTCTTTCTTTATACAGACCTTTTCCAAATATCACTATTTTCCTGTGACAGCTGGAGGATAATAAGGATGAATATTAATGATTACAAGTGCCCAAAAGCAAACTAATTTTGTCAGAATACAATTGAAACACCACCACCAAGACAACCAGAAGGGTTTAGAGCATGTAACAAAATGTGAACCAATTTAGTATTTTCGAATTTCATTTTTCAAAACAAAAACATATATGCCTTAGGTATTTCAAAATGAATCAATGGTTTACCCACCAGAGAACTCCAAGTACGCATTTGGTCATTTTAAAACAACTGATAAAACAGCAAAACATTTTCCAAAGAAAACAGTATTCAAAGCTTCCAGGAGGTAAAAATGAGCCATAATTTCCTAACCACTACCGAATTTTAGATGAGAACCTTTCACTTGAAATAAAAGAATATGCCATAATTTTTGCTTTTAACTCGCAAAGCCATCAAAAGTTTTGGTAGCCACATACAACTTAACCCTGTGTTTGAAACGTGTAAATCAGAAAAAAACTCTATATTCTCATTGCATCTGTTTTTTTTTTCCTGCACCCTCCCCTGACCTGCAACCACCGTGGCTATACAAAAGACGAAGACTCACATGCTTTTTATATTTTAGGATTCTGGGGAAAAGATTTTTGTCTGAAACTTGGTCTTAAGAGAGGGCATATGAGGGACTGGCTTGTTTAGTGCAGTTGGTTTAGTATGGCCCTCGTCATGAACCAGCAGCACAACACATAGGGGATATTCTGAATTTCCACATCACTTACTATGCTCTGTTCATCTGGAAATGAACTATTTGTGCAGATACATCTTTTATGCTGCCACTTTGTACCATTACTTTTCATTTGTTCATGCTTTATCTTTTTTACTAGATTTAAGTCCTCTAGGGCAAGAAACTGCATCTTCTCCTTCTTTCCACTTGCAAAATTTAGCACACTGCCTCAACATCAAAAATGACCAACAAATACTACAGATGGTTCAAGAACTAGGCCAAAAATTACTATTTTCACTCATTAAAATAGTGTCAACTGAAAAATACAGTAAAAGAGGGAGAATTTAACTTTCCGAAAGAGATCGGATCAATTGCATCGATTTCTTCCTTAGGAATATGCTGTACTAACTCAATCTAGCAAGTTCTGTGATGTCCCTAATTTTGAGATGCTACACATCTTAAGGTTTTCATAAGCAGTTATTTGATGCTTTGATCAATTAAATTACAAATATAAATAAGCTTGAGGAAGTAACCTGTCTGAAATATTTTATGTACATCATGAATTCTGAAGTCCTTCTATATAAGCATAGGCACTTTAAATTACTAAAATGCCAAAATCACAAACAGCACAATCGAACAGGTCAAAGAGGCTTTAAGAGTCATCTAGTTGAATTTTCAGAAACGCAGCATGCTGAGACATGGTTATACAGACTATTTGAAAACTTTTACCCATAGAGGAGCCTACAACCACTCTACTCTGCTAGACAGTCACATATTTTCAGATGTATTTTCATATATTCATCTCCTGCTTGCCTTCCCGTGAAGAAACTGTTGGTTCTCAATCTAAAAACAAATCTACCACCTCTTCACCAAAGTATATGAAGACAGCTGCCTTACAATATTTTTGCCAGCCTCATTTTGGTATCAACAGAAAATTTACTGCAGTCAGTTGACTGACCATGGAAAACAAAGGCACTCATTGCTTGGTGGTGCAAAGGCTACCTCCATTCTGAGAGAAAGCTACTTCCTATTCTACTAAGATACTGTTGCTCTACTTCCATACACACGCGCAGGCTTCCTACTGGAATGTGACTACACGGGGGGCATATTAGGTCTACCAACTTCACTCCTCTGGCAAAGCAAAGCATGGAAAACATGCCCTTGACTCTTACTTTACAAGTAGGGTAGTAAGACATTATCTGGAAGGCTGGGGAAAAATAAGGCAGTTAAAAAGTTACTCGCTTTAAGTTGCCCCTGCTGAGTGTCACTCAATTCATAATATTTCTTTAAACCACTAATAATTACTAGGCCTTTCCGGTAACTATATATTTACCTAAATCTTATGTAACGTAAGTCTAGCTTACAGTTTGTTGGTAAAGTTCTGCAGTACTGAATTAAAAGCCTAACCAAACCTTAATCACAGTATATTGCCAACTTTTCAACCTTTTTAACCAAGAAAGAAACTGACAAGGATCTTTATGTAAAAAAAAAAAAAATGCTAATTTCCACGTAAGAGTCTTTAATATTTTAGAAGCTGATAAAAAATTATATAGAACACTTTAAAACAGCCATAAACCAATCCAGGAAAATAGTTCTATTAATATGAACTTGGCTTTGACTTTACTTAAGAAAATGTCTGATAACTTCCCCTAAAAAACATCTGAGCAATTGAGAAATGAAAACTGCCATACAGAATTGAAATCAGTAAATACAGTATAGAACCCAGAACTTTATAAAACTTAACAGTATTACCTTTTTAGCACTTTCGGGACCTGATTCATCAAAGCGAAATCTGACAATTCTGAAATCTTTACAATAAATAATTAACTCTGTTGGATTAAATTTCAGTTTCTGGTTGGGGCCTAGGACTTTCTGCTTCCTCTTGTGGTCATTTACTAAAAAAGAAAAAAAAAATAGAGAAAATAAAATGCGTAACAGTTATTTCTTGTTACTAACCCTTTCGTACAAATTCTTAGTGAAAATAATTGGAGGGTCACCCATCACTTGAGCTCTGCTTGTCTAGAAGAATGTTTCATACTTGTCTGTAATTCCTAGAACTTGGAGGTTGGTTTTAACTTTGCTTTGGAAGATATTTTAAATGATTATTTGCATAAAACCACCATTTAGATACATTTAATGATTAATTTTAATTAAAAAGAGAACAAAAAACTTAGAAACTATGAAAAGTTATATATTTCTTATCTTCCTTTTAAAATAATTTATTGACATCTCCCTCTTTATGTTCCTGGGACTCAAAAACATGGCAAAAGTAAACTTACAGAAATAAAATGCCAATCCAAGTATTTTGAGAGGTGTAACTTTTCAAATAATACTTCCAGAGTGGAATCGACTTTTAGAGTATGTACGGAATACTACGTACCTGTGACAATTTGCTCAATACATGTTAAAGGGACATCATGTTCACCAAGAAGAAGGTTTCTGTAATGGAATTTCTGAAATAAAAAATTATATTCATATTAACTCTTTTCCCAATAATCTCACAATGGTAGTACAGGCCTTATATTGTGACGATAAACTGTGACAATTATCTCTGAAAAGCACAAAAAGTTTTTGTCTAGGTAGCTAGGGCCATTCCAATGTTGACAGACAGAAATTAGGCTAAAATGTACACACAATCTTATTATAGTATCTAAGATATGGAATATCATCAATCACTTTACCGGCAAGCATTTGCAAGTCTAGATCTGGATAAGCTGGCCACAACATATTAAAGAAAAAAGGGCTCTTAGGTCATCAACTTTTAAATGGGTAAAATCATGTTTGATTTTTACAATGGAGATTTTAAAGTGGAAAATAACTATCTTTTTAAAGCACAAAGTCTACTAGAAAAAAAAATCTTTAGAAAAAGGTTTTGCATGTTCAAACTAAGGACATAGTTAACACTATTAATCTGTTGTCAGTAGGGCATTGGTTTACTTTTTCCTAATAGTGGTACTGGATTTAAGCTGTTCCAGGTATCTGCTTCTCATTTACAGTGAAGTCTGGGGCCAACGAATGAAGCTAAAAACAAAGAGAAACATCCAAGCCTACATCCAAACAAGCTACTGTCTCTACACAGTGGGTATCTTTAAGTGCCTTAAATTTAGTCTAAATATACCTAAGACTGTAATGAACACACAAATATACAGTACAATAAATATTTGTACAGTATAATAAATTATGGTAAATTAGTGAATGACTACATGAAATATACGTACACTAAATTATTAGATCCTTAAATTTAAAAGTTTACAGTTCATATGCCAATATTTCATTAGAGAACAATTACTATAAAGAAAGATCCAGGGGTAAATGTGTGTAATACTTTATAAAACAAAATAGAAAATGGCTGACAGAAAAGTCCAGGGTTTTTAAGTTAAGCAAATGAATGCTTGAACTTCTAAAAACCAAAATTATATGGACTATTACTTTCTAGTAAGAACATAAAATAGCAAGAGGGCTATTAAAAATTTTTAGATTATAAATATTCTTCACTCTTCCTAGAAACTAGAATTTAACTTTTTAGGAAAAGAACTCAATTTTAAGAAAAAATGGTAGGCTGGGTGCAGTGGCCTGTACTCCAGCACTTTGGGAGGGAAAGGCAGGCAGATTGCTTGGGCTCAGGAGTTCGAGACCACTCTGGGCAACATAACAAAACCCCATCTCTACAAAAAATACAAGTTAGTCGGGAGTGGTGGCAGGCACCTGTAGCCCCAGCTACTCAGGAGGCTGAGGTGGCAGGATAGCTTGAGCCCAGGAAGCAGACAAAGGTTGCAGTGATCCAAGATCGTGCCACTGCACTACAGACTGAGAGACAGAGTGAGATCCAGGCTCAAAACAAACATATCAAAAACCCAACAACAAAAAAACCTATGAAATCAGTAAAATGTGTGGCATTTGTAAGATCATTTAGCAAATAGCTTTTTCTTTATGTCATTTTTATAAGCGGGTTAAAAGATCTGCAAGAGAGGGAATAACTTCCTTAATGAAAAGGACATAACGAACACAGAGGATAAAGCAAGGTGACTTACAATCCTCCAACTAATGATACTCCTCAAGCAAGTTCCAACATTCTTCTTAAACTATATTTTAAATCTTAATATAATTTATCCCAAACATTGTATTACCTAATACTTTTACTATAATTTTTCCATACCTATGTTTTATATAATATGTACCACTAAGAGTTGAAAGCCTGATACAATGAAACAGTGTACAAATAAAACACACCTGTAATGGCATTGGGTCATCTGTAATAAAGGAAATTTTGAAGTTACTGCATATCAGCTTTCCCCACAAATCGTACTGGCTTGTGTCTGTTGCAATGCATTTTCTCACAAAATTGACTTCATTTACGACAATTTCTCCTTTAAAAAAAGAAAAATATTTGTAAGCTACTTTGTCACAAAATACCAACGGTCTTTGTGGGACCTAGAAGGAGTGTTTCATGAGGACAGCGATGAAGACAGTAAAAACACTCACCGATTGCCCATCAGGTGCCAGGCACTGTATGCACTTTACGTCCCCATAAAGCGAACAGTAATGACAAGGCACTGTTCTCCAAGGTGTAGAAACTGAGGCAAAAATAGCCCAGGGGTCTGAGCTGGTTAAACTAGAAAGGCTGACCTAACTGTATTTTTTTCTATGCCATACTACCTCTCATTATTTATCTGCTGGAAGACTTTCTGGAGAAGAAATAAACTACATCAGCTCCTTCAGAGTATTACTTGATGGAATATTTGTGTTTTATTAACACACGACTTGATCTCTCAAACCAATGTCTTTGATCCCTTTTGTACGGAATGAGAAACAGAGCTCAGTTTCATTGAATGTAAAATGTATTCCATAAAGCCAAATCAAGTTTCCTTCTGCACTCAGATTATAACTTAGTAGGCAACAAAACCTTATAGTTCTGAGTTAAAAGGAAAGATTAAAAGAAATAAATATAAGAAACCAATATAAAAGTTATAATGTGCTTTTGAAAGAATACTTTTCTACAATTTATTTAAAGTTTGGTCATCATTAAACTTTAATTTCAAGATCTAAAAGTCAACTAGACCCAGAACATTTTAAGCCATCTGTCTCCTGGGTCAATGGCAGAAAAGTGAGTGTACTGATCTACTTTGCCTATTTCTTTCATTATAAAAACTTTTAGCACTGATAGAATGTTTGCTGACAAACTCCAAACTCCTACCAGTTCATGAAGAATGAAACTATAGTCTCATGACAATCCTCTCTTTAACAAATAGGTTATAACAAATTTCAGTTGCAATAATAACCTTTATTCGAAGTTCTTAAAAATGTACAAGGCTAGTTTTAGAAACTGCTCCTTAACATTTACTTAAAATCTGCTCATGTCAAATTCACAGTGCAAACAGCTTGAGTTAACTTCCATTGTGAAGACAAGCCTCCCTCACATGGCTGGGAGCCCTGCACACCCAGCCAGCTACCAGTCTTCCTTGCCCTCACTGCTCTGCCCACAGTGGTGGCCTATTAATCCCTTATGGGATCATGCTACTTCCCATTTCATGGAATATTCTTTTCTTCTACCTTAGTCCAACCACGGGGGAATGGCTTTAAAAAAAAAAAATCTTCCTATCTAAATTAAATTCACATATCAAAGCATTGTATTTCTAGCACTCATCATAGCTACAATTATATTTATTTATTTTTTAATTAATGCCTACATTACCCTCAGGATTACATGCTCCATGAAGGTAGAAGATGGACTAATTTTATTCACTGCTGAAATGTTAGTGCCTAGAACAGTGTCTGGCACAGGGTAGGTGCCTGTTAAGAGTGCTGAATGCAAGAATGAATAAAACCACTTCATGACACATGGTTCTGTCCACCATGAGTTGGGCAGAAGTTGTTCTAGATAAGAAGAGAAACTAGTAGTAACTCAATATGGCTAAGCAGCCAAGCTGGCTGGAAGATAAGGGCTGTTTGGGTAACTGATATGTAAGTTAGAGACAAGCCACAGAACTGCCACTGCTTGCCTAAATATGCATTAAAGAGCTATAAATAGGACGTCTGTCCTGTCTGATTCTTTCAACAACCTGTAAAGTAAGGAAGGCAGATGGTTTCCTTAATTCACAGATAAAGGATTTGGACCCAAAGAGGTTAAATCACTTTCCTAAGATCTTAAAAATAAGTAGTAAACTTGGCACTTATAACCAAGTGTTCTGACTTCAAATCCAATAGTCTTTCCCTATAATTACATACAATTAAATGTACTGTAGTGAGATATAGCAAGTACCAAAACCGTATTAAAGTTCAAATATTGGCCTTAACTGAATTCTAATGAGAAAAAAATTTAAGATGACCAAATAATATTTATATTTATATTTATAAATATAATATACATATATACGCACATTGAGTAATTCAAATACATAAAATTTAAATCTTCTCTAGCTCCTTGAACAGAAACCTTACCAAATCCCGTATCAGATTCTGGGCCACTGAGTACTCAACCCTCTCTCCTCTCTAGTAAATCTTAAATACTAATTATAAGCGGGCCCTCAATTTAAACAACTAAACTAACCATGCCAGTTCAGACAGAGGACACAGTCCTGTAACACTGACTTCTTTACACGGAATCATCACATACTGTGCCACCTTAGCAAACTCATCTAAAAACAGACTCTTCAAACATTGCTACAAAAATTCATCCAGTTCTAAGACTTATGATCCATACAAACTTGTTATGCATGTTATACTCAAATAAAAATTCACTTAAAGGCTGGGTGTGGTGGCTCACATCTGTAATCCCAGCACTTTGGCTGAGGTGGGTGGATCACCTGAAGTCAGGAGTTTGAGACCAGCCAGGCCAACATGGTGATACCCATCTCTATTAAAAATACAAAAAAAATTTAGCCAGGCGTGGTGGTGCGTGCCTGTAGTCCCAGCTACTTGGGAGGCTGAGGCAGGAGAACTGCTTGAACCCAGGAGGTGGAGGTTGCAGTGAGCTGAGATCCTGCCACTGCACTCCAGACTGGGTAACAGAGCAAGACTCCATCTCAAAAAAAAAAAAAAAAAAAAAAAAAATTCACTTAAACAAACAAACTACCATATGATTTCAGGTTCCTGAGAAGGGAAGCAGAAGTAATAACCGGAAGGAAGACACAGAGCTTGCGTGGTAGGGCCTTGTGGCCACACTAGTACCATAAACAAACTGTATTTAGGAGTATAATGCCCTTGGAAAGCCCTTCTTCTCTACAAGTCAGATTCTTCTACTGATGCACAAATGTTAACGTATCAAAGCCCATAAATGCAGTGAGAATGAGACAAAGAAAAGGAGGAGAATATACTTAATGGGTCCAAGGGATGGTAAACCATGACCCACAGGTCAAATACAAAACCTTGTTTTTGTAAATAAAATTTTAGTACGACATAGCCATAATCATTCGTTCATGTGCCATCTATAGCTGCTTTCACAGGACAAAGACTTGAGTACTTGAAACAAATACCTTATGGTCCGCAGAGCCTAGAACATTTACTGCACTTCAAAGAAAAGGTTTGCTGATCCCTGTGTTAGAGATGGTTACTAAAGTGACAACTCTTAAGATTATCTGAAACAAGGCTTAGAAGATACAACTGGGCATGTCCCATCGGAAAGGTGAGAAGTGAAGCACCTGAAAAGCAGATGTTTTTGATGTGCAATGTTGTAGCCATTTCAAAGAGCTCTGGAGGACCACTCACAGGAGGGATGAGGACAGACAACCTTCCTGCTAGAATGTGTCCATGCGAGTCAAGTCAAAAGATCCCGTTCTCACCAATGAGCCACAGCACTCAGCAGAAAGTAAACATGGAAGCCAGGTTTAACTGCTGTACTGCCCACACTCCATCAACAAAAAGCAAAAGCAAGAATCTGGAAATGAACTCCGAGGGGCTAGAGTCTGAGACAGCAGAATGAACTCAGGCTTGCCTTAATAAATATACAAATAGAGATGCAGTAACAGACGTGTGTACACCTGGGTTGGTACATGTGTGTATGTTTTCTAGCTCTGCCCTCTGAAAGTGCTACAAGCAGTGACACTCCAGCAACAACATGCACACTCAGTACCCAGATCTTGCTTTTAAAATACTATTTTCCAATAAAAAGAACTAGAACTCTTTAGAGAAATGGCTGATTCCAAGGCTGGGGCAGGGGAAACAGAAGATGAGTCTGTAGACTCCAGGAATGCCAGGATACCAGAAAATAAGGAAGTGGGGCTGAAAAAAAAGAATGGGGATAGCATTTCCAAAGGATACAAGAGCCAACACGAAAGAACTTCCAATGGCCAAAGCTGGAACAATCTGAGCAACAAAAGAAGTAACACAAATGCCACATTAGAAAGTAAATTAAAAAGTATCTGCGAATCCACGCTGTTGTAAACAGATGACTGAATAATAAATAAATACATGGGGGAGAAGAGACAAATCTTCCTTACAGAAGAATTCCAATTACTAAATGCAGGAGGAGTAAGGGAAACAAAATCATGATTAGAACATTAAAGATCAAGAAACTATCACGGATTGACTCAATGACTGCTGTGTGCAATATGCATTGATGAATGCTAAATTCAGAGAGCCAAACTTTAAGGAGAAACAGGTTATTTGTATAAGCACAAGGCTATCTTCCCAAAAGTATTTACTAATTACGTGGTACTTTTAAGGTATGCCCACAAACTCGTGATTCTCCTCCCTCCAGGAAGTGGAGCTTAATTCCCAATCCCCTGAACGTGGGCTGCACTTAGTGATTTGCTTCTAACAAACATTATGGAAAAGGAAAAAGTCACTTTCTAGAGGAGAAACCTGACAGATACCACTTTAAACTGAAGTGATCAAGGTTAACATCACCAATAACCAATCATGTTGATGTCTTGGGCCTGCTCACATGACACAAGGGCAAAGGATACCACCTCTGTGGGTCTTTCCCGAAATCCATAACCTCTGCTTAATCAAAAAGAAAACATCAGACAAATCCAAACCAGGAGGCGTACTATAAGACACTACCTGAACAATAAAAGTGTCAAGGTTTTGTTGGGGAATCTGAGGAAAGGGTATCCACAGATTCTTCTGTTATTTGCAACTTTTCTCTAAGTCTGAAATTATGTCTACATTTTTAAAAGTCAATTTGATGACGCTTCTAGGGGGTGACTTGTTAGAACAGAAATCTAGTCATTATAAAATTATTCCTTTTGTATTAGTATATTTCTATGTTTAAAGAGCTTTAATATGTATTATTTGAGGCAAAATAAAAATCTCATTCACGCCTGTAATCCTAGCACTTTGGGAGGCTGAGGCAGGCGGATCACTTGATGTCAGGAGTTCGAAACCACCTTGGCCAACATGGTGAAAGCCCGTCTCTACTAAAAATACAAAAAATTAGCTGGGCCTGGTGGTGCGCACCTGTAATCCCAGCTACTCAAGAGGCTGAGGCAGGAGAATTGCTCGAACTCAGGAGTAGGAGTTGCACTGAGGGGAGATCACGCCACTGCACTCCAGCCTGGGTGACAGAGCGAGACTCCATCTAAAAAAAAAAAAAAAAGTCTAATTCAATAGAAGAAAACACGTCAAGGTCTTGAAAGACGAGATTAAAAAGCTGTCACAGACTGAGACACTGAGAATAAGGAGACACGACAACTAAATGCTATGTAGTATCCTGGATGTGAACCTGAAATAGGTAAAGAATATTTGTGAACCTAGGGAAATGTGAATAAAACTAGGCAAATGTGAATAAAACCTGCAGTTTAGCTAATAGCATCGTTAGCTTCTTAGGTGAGCTAAATTGACCAAAGTTACATAAGCTATTAACATTAGCGGAAGCTGGCTGAAGAGTTCACATTAACTCTATGCTCTTTTGTACAACTCTTACAAATTCAAATTCATTCCAAAATAAAACTACTAAAGAAAAATATAAACAAGGGACACAACATTAACAACAGCCAAAAAAAAAAAAAGTGAAAGAAGGACTCTCTGGGCCAGGGTCTTTGGGTCTTTTAAGCGTCACACAGCCTTTTCTTACAGAATGGAATGGAAATGAGTCCTTGGAAAGGAGCAAAGAACAGAAGTACAGAGGGATACAGGGGAAGAAGAAAGAAAAGAAGGGCACTTCTGAGGATGTGCTACAATTGGGTCTTCCTATTACGGTAAGTGTCAAGTTAGTGACATGAGTTTTATTTGATAATGCTAAATTTTGTTCACGCAGAACCAGTCTTTAAAATATTTGGGTCATGTAGCACAGCTGTCTGCTCACATGTTATTTGCTCATAATTAAAAAAAAAAAAAAAGGAATGCTGAAGAGGAGCTGTCACAAGCTCCTGCCACGCACTGAAACACTGTGGACCAGAAAACTAGCTTATAACTAGCTTATACCCAGGGAAGAAAAAGAAGACACAAAGTGGCCTCTTCCCAGACAGGATACATAAAAAGAAGGTGCTGAGACTGCTCTTGTTCACATGTTAAATTAGTGACCTTGAAGAGAAAACTCTTAATAAAAGCCTCAAAGTTCTAGAGGACCTGAAGTTTTCAGGGAGACTATATGCCTGTGCTTTTTATGCAGTAAAACGGTGCTGTGCCAGAGACGGCTGGCTGGCCTGATTGTGAGACCCACCAGACTCATCTCTCCCAGCTCTGTGCTATGCCATCAGCCATGGTGGGACCATTTACACCACCAAGCACTTCCCAGGATGCCACAAGGAAGCCTCAAGAAGATAGAAAAAGCAGGAAATTAGCTTCAGTGTGTGGTAAGCAAAAACTTCTAAATTAGAAGATGATGAGCCAAGGGTTTCTACCACCACCTGGGAAGAAATCAAGAAATCCAAGTTTATTTTCTCAAGACCCCTTCATCTGTAAATATAAATGAGAAGGCAAATGTAATTACAGTTAATAAACCTCCAAATGATATGGCTAGGAAAGTTTTTAACTCCCTGAGGACCTCAAAACCATGTTGTATTATCTTTCCTAACACCTTATGTATTTAGAAATTCAGCACATGTTTGATGGACACAAATAATGTTTCCCATACATTTTAGCTTGGAACACAGTTTAAGGCAAAGTCTCACAGCACATGTGGCTAATTAACCAGTGGGATGTGCAGAGGCCAAAAGCATAACTTAACTTGGGCTTTTCACAGTAGGGTGACTGCCCCAGTTTGCCTGGGACAGAGTGGTTTCCCTGTGATGTGGTACTTTTAGCACTAAAACCAGGGCAGTCTCAAGCAAACTGGGACAAGCTGGTCACCCTAGCTTTAGGTAAATTCAGGAATTAAAGTGGCTCAAAAGTTATTACAGGAAATTGAAACTGTGGAAGATAAACACAAAATCTTTAATGCTGGTACTAACACACAATATAAAAAAGCAAGTACCATATCCAGTGAGTAGCACTCAGGATGGGGCAGGAGGAAGGGTATACTGCAGATCTCAGGAAAAATTGTAGAATGAAATCTTGAAGGAAGAAGAGCATTGAGATAGCAGAGAATGTGTGATAATAAATAGTAACAAGGTCCTAAACAAGGAATAAGGCATCTGGAAGAGACCAGGGAACCAGCTTGATTGAAGTTGAGAAATGAAGTCAGTGAGGTACAGTGTTAACAAATTACAAGGTTAAAGAATTTGGATTTTATCCTGCTTAAGTAGGATTTTATTTATGGAGGTTCATGAATGGTACTGATAAGGATAGTGAGGAGTTTGGAGGGGTAACAAAATGCTGGCCTAAGGTACTGCAGCAGAAGCCTAAGGAATGGACAGCTCCAAACATTCCTAAGCCTCTATGGGTAAGGTATAAAGCTAACGCTAAGATAGTACAGTTACACTGTTCACTGTTCTGAGGGTGTGTTACAAGTCCTTTGGTCTTTCAAAAACAATGTATTCATAAATTAAAATACTACAAAAACCAGTCTATAATCATCTATGAAGCCTACCTACAAAAAAGAATTACATAAAACACCTAAAAGATAAAGTCTTTGCCTTTAACAAATTCACAATCCAACTGAGGAAATAAGACGTATGGTGACGCAGAAAACAAGAACAGTATGGGCCAGTGAGCATGTAAAAAATAAACAAGACATCTATACAACAATGGCTGTTTTCATTTCCCAGATGGCCCGTGGTTGTATGCTTTTCTGATCTGATTACAAAAGACTCTGACAATCAGTGCATTCACTATCTAATAATCTCAAGAAAGAAAGTGCTGTGAGCACCGTAGATGGGAACAGGGAAAGAACTGAGCCGACGCACAGCCTCAGCACTCAGCTCAGCTTGACTTCTCAACGGGCACTCAAGATTTAGAGCACAAGCATTTGTTTCCGGAGATCTTTTTGACACCCCTGCCCTACCCCAAATCTGGCTTAGGTGACTTTCCTCTGAGCTTTCACTACCTTTTCTCTCCTCTACTGAAGCATCTCCCCAGTGAACCGAAACTGTCTAAGAACAGGATCCCATCTCTTCCGCATTTTACCCTTCTGCCAAACTGCATCGAGCACACACTCAACACCTGCAGAACAAATTCGTTATTGTTAGTCTTGGCATTTCAACTCTTCTCCTTTACAAAAGAGCACGCCCTGGAATGAGAAGACGGCAAAGGCCATCAAGCCCCACTCACTGCAAATCTGAAGTCCTCAATACAAAGCTGCTGGCATTTCACCAGCCTCTGCTTCGGCACAGCCAGCAACAGGAAGTCCACTGCCTCCCCAAGACATTCCATTTTCTGGCAGCTGAAATTATCTGAAAGTTCTTCCTCACGCTGGGTCAAAATCTGTCACCGTTGTGAAAAGGGCAAAGACAAGGACAGGGCTCTTTTCACCTCACTAGAGAACTCCCTCTAGGCTGACATCCAATCTACTCCCCAACAGTTCCAAAGCACAAATCTGTACCCTAGTGCCACCAGTGCAACCAGGTGGGCTGTGCTGCTGAGCAGTTAGTGTCACAGCCTGGGAGCCAGACACAGAACTCTGGCTCTGCCTTGCTAGCTGTGTGACACTGGGCAAGTTACTTAACCTCTGCAAACTATAGTTTTCACATCTGTCAAATGGAGATAAACTGGTATCCTAGCTTACAAGGCTGTTATGAGGATTAACCTGTAAGCTGTATTAGTTAAGGATCTTAGTTCAAAGTATGTTCAGAAACATGCCTGGTAACAACTTAGCAAAAAGAAGAATACAAGCCTTTTGTGTCAGCTGGACTGCAAGACAATGAAACCCAGGGACTTCAACACATTAGTACACTCCCTTGGAGTTCTTCACTCTTCAACAGATTCTTCTGGAACTGCGGCCACTTGCAGCAATACCAAAGAGCACCTCTTCCCTTAGTACCAACCTGACTATCCAGAGGCAGACCTCTGTTCATGTTTGCAGTCCAGGGTGGGTTATTATCCTTGCTGGCCACACTGGAACCCAAGGTTGGGTGTAGTTAGTTAGGGCAGGATAATTTGTCAAAAGGAGGAGGATGCATTTTTCAGAGGATGGTGGAAGGCGGCTGGGTGTGGTGGCTCACGGCTGTAATCCCAACACTTTGGGAGACCGAGGTGAGCCAACTACTTGAGCCCAGGAGTTCAAGACCAGCCTGGGCAATACAGTTGGACCCCATCTCCACAAAAAATACAAAAATTAGCCAGGTGCGGTGGCACACGTCTGTAGTCCTAGCTACTTGGGAGGCTGAGGTGTGAGGATCACTTGAACCCAGGAGGTTGAAGCTGCAGTAAGCCGTGATCACACCACTACAGTCCAAATTGGGTGACAGAGCGAAACTCCGTTTCAAAACACACACACAAAAATGGCGGAAGTACTCCCAGGCAGACAAAATAATTACTGTTCTCTGTGTGAGTGCTCACAAAACTGTATCTATAGTATTACAATAATCTCATCTTATAGGTTCTAGTTTAGATTCCAAAAATCAGGTATAGTGCAAAACTAATTTAAAGGACCAATATAGAGTTTTTAACCTTTTAATTTTGTTAACTTAAAAACTTTTTTAAAGCTACAGCTATTATCACCAACATTTAACAAAAAAATATCTATTCCAAGTAGGTTAGAACATAATCTCAGAATAAAACACAATCTTTAAATCAAATAAATTTAGCTTTATTAAAGAAAGCTGCACTTTTCTTAATTTTCTCATTTTGACCAAGGGCTGGTAAAAACTTCATCCAAATCTGATATCAGGCCCTGGCTGGAATCTGGGAACCAGTGATCCAGGTCACAGTCTTCTACCTTGTCAACAGGCAGCTTAGAGCTCATCCCAGGCCTTTCTGCAATACAGGCACACGACACCTCCAGCACTCTCCCTATCCAGGACAGATCTGGCACCCAGGAGATACTCACATCCTCACCGAACCGATCCACCAGTCCAGCAGCTAAACAGGGCACAGTCTGGCATTACATGCTCTTAACAAATACATGCTGGAACACAAACATATACACACACACACACTTTAAAAGTCAAACTCAATTTTCAAGTATTGGAGTGATTTTACACATATACAATATAATCACTGAAAGAATGAAATTCACATAATGAAAGGAAGATAAAGAGAAAGCCTACACAAAAGCTTACTACTTCGACAGAGTACTCTATTTCAATTCCAGGCTCAGACATAAATCTCTTGAAATGTCTGGCATAAAATAACACAGTCTTCCCTTTACTCTTAAATCTGAAAGTCAGTCTGTGTATGTGCATGGCTAAGGTAACAGTTTAAGCCAGGTGGTCTGAGGGGTCCTTTCGTTCAGTCACTCAGTAAACATCTCAGTGTTTATCACATTTCTGCACCTTGTGAGGTATCAGGACCACAAAGTTGAAGTAGGCACAATATCCATCTCAAAGAGTTTCATGAATCAGGAAAGCTGAAAATTACTAACATAAACCACAATCTAAATTAAATTACTAGTCATTTTCTTCTGTTTTCTTTACTTAACAAAAGATGAGGATCATTTTGAATTTAGCCTTAAGTTCCAACAGTGCACATGGTGACCGCACACAAATAAACAACTGATTTTGTGTTCTAATTTTCATCTGCTTATTGAATTAAAAGTTCAAACTTTGGGCAACTGAAGTAGGATACCCTTGGACCCAAGGCATTATGCCAAAGCAAAGCATGCAATACCATCTCTCTAGACAATTACTTTTTTTAATTAAAAAAAAATTTTTTTTAGTTCTGGGATACATGTGCAGAATGTGCAGGTTTGTCACATAGGTATACACGTGCCATGCTGGTTTGCTGCACCTATCAGCCAGGTCATCTAGGTTTTAAGCCGTGCATGCATTAGGTATTTGTCCTAATGCTTTCCCTCCCCTCACCTCCCACCCCCCACTCCCCACCCCCCGACAGGCCCCGGTGTGTGATGTTCCCCTCCCTGTGTCCATGTTGAACAATAACTTCTGTGTCCCTGTATATAGCCAAAGGTGATGTGGCCAGGTTTTCTACTGATTTCTGATAGTAACAAAGGCAAGAACTGTATTATTCACTCCCTCTTAGTAAAAGCCCTAGCCTAGTCTAGGTCTTCAGATCACCAATACTTCAGTTACTTTCCACTTGCCTTCCAGATTTCATGGGTAGAGCAGTAGGCTGCAGGCCAACAAAGAGCAAATGGTGGCAGTGAGAGATGTGACAGGCAAGGTGAAGCAGGAAACAGAGACCACAACATGGTGGCCAGACAGAACACAGCCAGGATGGGTGCAAGAAGGCCAGAATGAGAGGGTAAGAACAGAAGGGGAGAGGAAGGAGGCAAAAGACATCCTAATTCAGGACTGGCTAAATGTTGGGTAAGAATAAATCAGGTACAAACAGAATGCTGGGTGATAGAGCCGTCACGTATGCTTGTACAGATTTCAGCTATGATTTGGCTGCCAATGCAATAAAAATTAACACAAGTCAGAGAATTTCTTAATGCACAACTAAAAAGTTCAGACTTAGTGTTACACCTCTTTTAGAATTTTTCTAAAAACAATTCGGATTTAGCTGCCATTTCTGGGACAAGAAAAGCATAGTCAGAAACTGGGTTTACAATTTCCCCAGAAAACTCTGACTTTTAGTAATTTTATAAAATTGATAAGCCTCAGTGAGAAAGTTCTTCAAGTTTATGCATACTTAGTAACACCTTCTATTAGCATATAAATTTAAAAACTAATTTTTAAAAACCGGCCACGTGCAGTGGCTCATGCCTATAATCCCAGCACTTTGGGAGGCCAAGGCGGGTGGATCACCTGAGCGCGGGAGTTCAAGACCAGCCTGGCCAACATGGAGAAACCCCATCTCCACTAAAAATACAAAAAATTAGCCAGGTGTGGTGGTGGGTTCCTGTAATCCCAGCTACTTAGGAGGCAGAGGCAGGAGAATCGCTTGAACCTGGGAGGCAGAGATTGCAGTGAGCCGAGATCGCGCCACTGCACTCCAGCCTGGGTAAGAGTGAGACTCAGCCTTCAAAAAAAAAAAAAAAAAAAAATTAAAAAATTTTTTAAAAAGTAAAAAACAAGCACTGGCATTTACAGTTAAGACCATGTTGTTTCTGAGTGTGAAATCACAGTATGCAGAGTGGAGGAATCAAAGCCTAAGAATCAGGCCTGTTGAGAGTAAAGGAAGTCAAAGTTCAATAGCTCACAGGCGCTCATTCAAAATGAGTACTGTTTTTCATCCCTGCTTTTTAAATGCTAGCTCAAAGTGACTAAGACTAAAACCCAGCGCACAGGGAGCAAGGGTTACTTAGTAATTCTACTGTTCACTCTGAGGAAGAGTACAAATGATTAATTAGTACACACTGTGGAGTGAAAAGCACTAACAAAATCAAGGGAAAAGATTTATGACTCCCATAGTAAAGTTTAAGAAACACTTTTTAAGAGTTAGCATCTATCATATGGAACCAAAGTTTGGTGTTTTTAATATTTTGTCCCTATACAATATTTAAAATTTTAAAGTTTCCACATTTGTTCAATTTTTACCTACAAAATTCGAATTATTTTACTAGATTTGGCTTTAAGTAATGAGTCAGATTTTACAATGTTCATAGTAGCCACAAAAACCAGAATTTGATTTCAGGTCTAAAACAGGCTTTCCTAAGTATCTGGCTACTTCCCCCTAATAATTGCATTAAACAACCGACTTTTCCTAATTATTATACAACTGTTATACAATTCTAAATGCCATACCAATATTTTCTATGCTCTAAAACAGACTCCTTTCTGCCACCAATCCCTACTTCTATCTCTAAGGTCACCCATAGTAAATTTTGTTCCACAGCAGTGATTCTCTATTGTGAGATTTTTGTCCCCCAGAGGCCAGGGACAAAAAAAAAAAAAAATTGGCAATGACTAGAGGCATTTTGGTGTGGTAACTAGGTCGCAACTAGGTGGTGGGGAATAAGGGTACTACTACTGGCATCTAGTGGGTGGAGACCATCTCTGCTGCTATACAAAGGGCAGCCTGCCCCTCCAACTATGAATTATCTGGCCCCAAATGTCAATTAAGTGTCTCTGCTGGGAAAAGCCTACTTCTAAACTGAAACAAGCAAATTTGCAAATACAGCTGACAACTTCAAAAAACAATTGCCAAGCAAGTAATTCAAAGTTCACCGAGCTCTGTTATTTGTATAGAGACAGAAACATAATAAAGGCCTCTTTTTATACTATCAAAATGCATTAAAATGATTTGACTATTAACCATTAATGCCATAAGTGGCAGACAAACACGTAAGCAAAGCGTACTTTTACTACCCAAGCAATTAAACATATACGTATTTTCAAAAAGAAATTCAGGAGACAAAAAAGGAAATGAGGTAATGACATTCTTGACAGTTCCATTTTCTCCTCTCAGTCACTAGATTTTTAACTGGAGAAAGTTTAATGAGAGAAGGGAAGTTAACCACATGATACTAGTCGGCAGAACAATCTTAGACCAAAATACATTGCTAAAGTATCTGCTAAAATTCTAACTAACGTTTACCTGGCAAAAGGACTGGCTCCAGTTTTTTAATCTTCGGTTCCGAACTGATCTTATCGTCAGTCTGAAACACATGAGCAAAATAAATCAAAATCTCAATCCCCCCACCCTCCGTAAAACGCTACAGCAAATATTTTCTAAGTGATGACACAGGCAAAAGACACATAGCCCCCATTTAAATTCTTTCACATATTAACTGAGCTCTTTTAAAGATCTGCTCATTATCGACTTGGAAGCCTGATAATAAAAACTACTTAAACGGCCAGCGTCGCTTCCAGGTGTTCACATTTACGACAAACGGGTAACCACCTCGACCAGTGACCCCAAGCGCTGCAATCACGCTGGCGGTCATAGGAGGGACGGTCGACGGGTTGGAAACTAAAGAAAACCCCAGCTCCCAAGGCTCCCCTGGGTCTCAGCACTCGGTAAAACTACGGAGGACAGACTTCGGGCAGAGAATGGCTGCAGAAGAGTTGTACAAGTTTTCGCCGAGCCAGTGGGGGCTCCCGAGAAGGCGCATTTCGCGGCGCCGGGAACCAGGCAGCCGCGCGGCTGAGGGCAGGGAGACGCGCGCAGCCTCTCGGGGTCCTCCAGTTCCCGGGGGTCGGCCTGGAGGCTCCACGGAAGCGCCGAGGAGAGAGGCGCTCGCGGGGAGGGGTTGTTTACCTGGGGCGGCGGCAGGAGGTAGGACCTGAAGGTGGGTCTGGGCGGCTTGAGGGAGAACATGGTGCCGCCGCCTCTTCGCCCTGTTCCCGTCGCGGGTCAGCTGCAGCGCCGACGCCTCCAGGCGTAAAGCT